>NW_025752527.1:7500-12430 GCF_021184085.1 Oncorhynchus gorbuscha | reverse complement strand
GGAAGAGGAGTGGGACAACATTCCACAGCCATGGAAGAGGAGTGGGACAACATTCCACAGCCATGGAAGAGGAGTGGGACAACATTCCACAGCCATGGAAGAGGAGTGGGACAACATTCCACAGCCATTGAAGAGGAGTGGGACAACATTCCACAGCCATGGAAGAGGAGTGGGACAACATTCCACAGCCATGGAAGAGGAGTGGGACAACATTCCACAGCCATGGAAGAGGAGTGGGACAACATTCCACAGCCATGGAAGAGGAGTGGGACAACATTCCACAGCCATGGAGAGAGTGGGACAGCATTCACAGCCACTGAAAGTGGGACAACATTCACAGCCACGGAAGAGGTAGGACAACATTCCACAGCCATGGAAGAGGAGTAGGACAACATTCCACAGCCATTGAATAGGACTGGGACAACATTCCACAGCCACGGAAGAGGAGTGGGACAACATTCCACAGCCATGGAAGAGGAGTGGGACAACATTCCACAGCCATTGAAGAGGAGTGGGACAACATTCCACAGCCATGGAAGAGGAGTGGGACAACATTCCACAGCCATGGAAGAGGTAGGACAACATTCCACAGCCATGGACAACATTCCACAGCCATGGAAGAGGAGTGGGACAGCATTCCACAGCCATGGAAGAGGACTGGGACAACATTCCACAGCCATTGGAGAGGAGTGGGACAACATTCCACAGGCCACAATCAACAGCCTGATCAACTCTATACGAAGTAGATGTGTCTCGCTGCATGATGAGGCAAATGGTGATCACACCAGATACTGACCTGTTTTCTGATCCACACCCCTTCTGATCCACACCCCTTCTGATCCACACCCCTTCTGATCCACACCCCTTCTGATCCACACCCCTACCCTTTTAGGTGTCTGTGAGCAAAAGATGCATATTTCCAAGTCATGTGAAATCCAAAGATTAGGGCCTAAATAATTCATTGAAATTATTGATTTCTTTATATGACCATTACATTATAGTCAAATGGTGTTGCAGGTTGGTTTTATATTTCTGTTCAGTGAACCAGTATCTTATCTTATCTTACAAGGTTTTGGTTGTTGTTTCCCTCATATCCATTCAGAAATTACTTTTGTAAAACATTTTATTTGATTGTATTGAAACACTGGTAGGAAACAGAGAAAAAATACATAAGAAATATGACAGCAGGATGGGAAATGAGTTATGAAGGTGCACTTATTATTATAGCCTACTCTTCATTAAACTTAGAACAAGATTCCAGAAATTGTATTTGTCATTGACAGGGTCAGGCAGAAAAGTTACTACAGTTACCTATGTCCCCCACCCCACCATGAGATGTACGATGGAAAAAGCACCGGGCAGGGCCAGCAGAGGTGGGGTCTTTCCCCGTCAATGGCCTCTGTGTGCTCGGTCTGGCCAAGCGCCAGCTGCGCCGGCAGTAGGGACGTGTCTTTCCAGGTATGAGCTGACTGTCTGGAAGTCACCCAGTTTCAGAGAAAAACTTTAGACGAAGAAAAGCTAGAAAGTCTACTGATTTCCATAAAAAATGGTGTTGTAAAATACTCATAACTTGTTTGACGATATGCGGAAAGCTGGAGTTCAACTTGGAGCGGTGTGCTTTGGAGCCCCAATCAGATATCGGAAAGGTATAAATAAACAGGTCGTACAGGATCAGACATTCTCACGTCTGGCTGACTCCGTCACTATGTGGATACTCGTCGCCTCTCTGATATTAGGCCTTCAGACTGGTGAGTTGTTTTTTACTCAATATAATAGTATATTTGTGGAGGTAAAATAACGACATATTTTAATCTGCCCTAGATTCAGACTTGCCTAGTTAAATAAAGTTTTTTTATATATATTTAAAAAAAAATCATAGTTATGTTTTATAAAACGATGATAGCTGCAAAGAATACATTTGAATAAAAGGTTAATTAAAGATTAGATTAGATTAATATGAATCCGTATAAAATGCTAAATATTATCAGCACATTGAGGTTTCAGGATGGAATTTTAATTTGTAACAGACAATTTTGCGCAGTCGACGTTTGGTTGTGTACTCTATGAACATTAGTTATTGAGTAGCCATAGGACAATAAGAAAAAACATGATTATTTTTGTTTGAATGTGTTCCCTATCCAGTGTCTGGCCAGAGCACTATAAGATGGTGCGCAATATCCGCTCAAAGATGACCAAATGTAACGCCATGAGCAGGCCTTCAGCAGTGCGGCCATCCGTCGATTATCAATGCGTCAGCGACGTGCAATGGAAGGATGCGCGCAGAAGATCAGGGTAAGTGGGGCTCTTTCAGATTAATAGGGCACATTTCCGTTTAAGTTGACTTTTTATGACTTCCTATGAAACTTGATCAAATCTAAAATATATATATATACACTGCTCAAAAAAATAAAGGGAACACTAAAATAACACATCTAGATCTAGATGAATTAAATATTCTTATTAAATACTTTTTCTTTACATAGTTGAATGTGCTGACAACAAAATCACACACAAATGATCAATGAAATCAAATGTATCAATCAACCCATGGAGGTCTGGATTTGAGTCACACTCAAAATTAGTGGAAAACCACACTACAGGCTGATCCAACTTTGATGTAATGTCCTTAAACAAGTCAAAATGAGGCTCAGTAGTGTGTGTGGCCTCCCACATGCCTGTATGACCTCCCTACCACGCCTGGGCATGCTCTGATGGTGGCGGTTCCTCTTGCAGGAACTGCTGACCACCCTCCAGCCACATGAGGTCTAGCATTGTCTTGCATTAGGAGGAACCCAGGGCCAGCCGCACCCGGCATATACATTCTCACAAGGGGTCTGAGGATCTCCTCTGGTTTCTAATGGCAGTCAGGCTACCTCTGGCGAGCATATGGAGGCTGTGCGGCCCACCAAAGAAATGCCACCCCACACCTGACTGACCCACGCCCAAACCAGTCATGCTGGAGGATGTTGCAGGCAGCAGAACGTTCTCCACGGCATCTCCAGCCTCTGTCCGTCAACATGTGCTCAGTGTGAACCAGGAAACATAGGAACTGAGAAGTGGTCTGTGGTCACCACCTGCAGAACAACTCCTTTATTGGGGGTGTCTTGCTAATTGCCTATAATTTCCACCTGTTGTCTATTCCATTTGCACAACAGCATGTGAAATGTCTTGTCAATCAGTGTTGCTTCCTAAGTGGACAGTTTGATTTGACAGAAGTGTGATTGACTTGGAGTTACATTGTGTTGTTTTTAAGTGTTCCCTTTTATTTTTTTGAGCAGTGTATTTATTCAGTTGTTTGCGACAGTTGATGTTTATATTTTTATATTTTCTTAATAATTGCTGTGATATTGTTTGTTTATTTAAGTCTTGGATAGGATAATGATATCACTTTTTTGGAGCATGTGTTGACCTCGTTGTCTGGGAGTATCTGCCGATGTCCTGAGTTCGACGGATTAGGAAGCAACACTATTTCATTTCATAACGTTGCGTTCACCATTGAAACATGCTATTTAAACCCCTCTTCATTTCTTTCTCCTAGAAAAACCAAGTAGATGCCTTTTCAATGAGCGCTAAGGATATCTACAACTGGGGAAGAAACTAACTAAAATAGCTGCAGGAGAGACTTCTGCTGATGGTAAAGTTTATGTTTGTGTGTCAGTGTGTCTGTCACCAATTTCGCATAAAGTAATTTGTGTCTTTCACGATCATTTATGAGGCGTTAGATATGAAGCGTTAGATATGAGCGTTAGATATGAGCGTTGGATATGAGCGTTGGATATGAGCGTTAGTTATGAGCGTTGGATATGAGCGTTGGATATGAGCGTTGATATGAGCGTTGGATATGAGCGTTGGATATGAGCGTTAGATATGAGCGTTAGATATGAGCGTTGGCGTTAGATATGAGCGTTAGATATGAGCGTTGGATATGAGCGTTGATATGTTGGATGAGCGTTGGATATGAGCGTTGGATATGAGCGTTGGATATGAGCGTTGGATATGAGCGTTGGATATGAGCGTTGGATATGAGCGTTGGATATGAGCGTTGGATATGAGCGTTAGATATGAGCGTTAGTTATGAGCGTTGGATATGAGCGTTGGATATGAGCGTTGGATATGAGCGTTGGATATGAGCGTTGGATATGAGCGTTGGATATGTTTACTCTGTTTTTATGACATGCTTGTGCAAACTTTACCCGTAACGCAGAAAGAGGAACATATCATATAAATGTAGTACATACGGTATGTTAATGATTTACTGGAGATTCAAGTATGTTTAATTAAAAAACTAGGAAATTCTTATTTACAATGACGGTCTACACTGGGCCAAACCCGTACAATGCTGGGCCAATTGTGCGCAGTCCTATAGAACTCCCAATCACGGTCGGTTGTAATACAGCCTGGATTCGAACCAGGGTGTCTGTAGTGATGACTCTAGCACTGAGATGAACTGTCTTATGACAGCAGACAAGGTCATATCCTCTATTGTGTCTGTTTTGACTCTGTTCCTCAAAGTGAAAGGGGGAAGCACATGATTAAACTGGACCAATAACAGATTACTATCCCCCTGACCCCTGACCTCCACAGGAGAGGCACCACCTACTATGCGGTTGCCGTGGTGAAGAGGTGAAGCGGACATCAACATCAACACACTGAAGGGCAGGAAGACATGTCACACAGGAAGGGACGTACTGCCGGCTGGAACATGCCTCTGGGATACCTCATCGACCAGAGCAAGATGTCTGTCATGGGCTGTAACATCCCACAAGGTTAAGGAATTGTGACACACACGCTAGTGTACGCACGCAGAAAACACACACACACACACTAGTGTACGCAGTGTAGGCACGCAAAAACACACACACACACTGGTGTACGCAGAAAAAACACACACGCTAGTGAAATGTGAAATGTGTCTTCTGCATTTAACCCA
>NW_025752527.1:0-2500 GCF_021184085.1 Oncorhynchus gorbuscha | reverse complement strand
ATCAATGTATTATACATTTAAAGTCTAAAAATGGATTTAGCAACTTCAGATTGTTTCTTTAAATGTGTTGTGGGTTTTAGTACAGTATTGGTGCATTCAAGACTATTAGGAACTTGGAAATCTCCAACCAGTGCCTTCAAGACTATTAGGAACTTGGAAATCTCCAAACAGTGCCTTCAAGACTATTAGGAACTTGGAAATCTCCAACCAGTGCCTTCAAGAGTATTAGGAACTTGAAAATCTCCAACCAGTGCGTTCAAGACTATTAGGAACTTGGAAATCTCCAACCAGTGCGTTCAAGACTATTAGGAACTTGGAAATCTCCAACCAGTGCCTTCAAGACTATTAGGAACTTGGAAATCTCCAACCAGTGCCTTCAAGACTATTAGGAACTTGGAAATCTCCAAACAGTGCCTTCAAGACTATTAGGAACTTGGAAATCTCCAACCAGTGCCTTCAAGACTATTAGGAACTTGGAAATCTCCAACCAGTGCCTTCAAGACTATTAGGAACTTGGAAATCCTCTTAAACAGTACCTTCAAGACTATTAGGAACTTGAAATCTCAACCAGTGCCTTCAAGAGTATTAGGAACTTGAGAAAATCTCCAACCAGTGCGTTCAAGACTATTAGGAACTTGGAAATCTCAGCTTGGTCGTTCAAGACTATTAGGAACTTGGAAATCTCAACCAGTGCCTTCAAGACTATTAGGAACTTGGAAATCTCCAACCAGTGCCTTCAAGACTGTTTAGGAACTTGGAAATCTCCAACCAGTGCGTTCAAGAGAACTGTCTGTTTCTCACAATGTCAAATGGCCTCCGAGAGCAGTCAGAGTTTTAATAAATCCTGGTTGTGTTTATTTTTCCTCAGACAAGTCAGGTTTCCCCATCTTTCAGTCGAGGGCGAGTTAGGCAGCAATTTGCTGTTCAGTGTTTCGTCCACAGAGTTCTCCTCGCGGCGGTATGATGATCCTAAGGCGTGGATGGGCTCCATCTACTACAACACTCTCAAAGCCATGGACTGCATCCCAGCAGGTGAGGCCTCCTCGCTTTCTCTCTTTACCTCTCTCTCTACCTCTCTCTCTCTCTACCTCTCTCTCTCTACCTCTCTCTCTCTACCTCTCTCTACCTCTCTCTCTACCTCTCTCTCTCTCTACCTCTCTCTACCTCTCTACCTCTCTCTACCTCTCTCTCTCTCTACCTCTCTCTCTCTCTACCTCTCTCTCTCTCTCTCTCTCTCTCTCTCTCTCTCTCTCTACCTCTCTCTCTCTCTCTCTCTACCTCTCTCTCTCTCTCTCTCTACCTCTCTCTCTCTCTCTCTACCTCTCTCTCTACCTCTCTCTCTCTCTCTCTCTACCTCTCTCTCTCTCTCTCTCTACCTCTCTCTCTCTCTCTCTCTACCTCTCTCTCTCTCTCTCTCTCTCTCTCTCTCTCTACCTCTCTCTCTCTACTCTCTCTCTCTCTCCTCTCTCTCCCTCCCTCTCTCCTCTCTCTCCTCCCCCCCCCCCCTCTCTCTCTCTCTCCCCCCACCCCCATCTCTCTCTCTCTTTCCCTCTCTGTTTGTTTGTAAGTACTGAGTATTGTTCTGTGTGTGCAGAGCTGCCCCAGTCCCTGCGTTGGTGTGTGTTGTCCAGCGATGAGCAGCAGAAGTGTACAGACATGGCCGAGGCCTTCAGTGCCAAGTCTCTGGTCCCCAATATCCAGTGTGTGATGGGATCTTCAGTGGACGACTGCATGAAGAAGATCCAGGTACATTTGACTTTTCTAAACCCTGCCTACCTGCCACTCCAGCAGGCTCAATCTTACTTCTCAAGGTCTTAGAATGAAAGAAGGGGCGGCAGGTAGCCTAGCGGTTAGAGTGGAGGGGCGGCAGGTAGCCTAGCGGTTAGAGTGGAGGGGCGGCAGGTAGCCTAGCGGTTAGAGTGGAGGGGCGGCAGGTAGCCTAGCGGTTAGAGTGGAGGGGCGGCAGGTAGCCTAAGCGGTTAGAGGGAGGGGCGGCAGGTAGCCTAGCGGTTAGAGTGGAGGGGCGGCAGGTAGCCTAGCGGTTAGAGTGGAGGGCGGCAGGTAGCCTAGCGGTTAGAGTGGAGGGCGGCAGGTAGCCTAGCGGTTAGAGTGGAGGGAGCGGCAGGTAGTCCTAGCGGTTAGAGTGGAGGGCGGCAGGTAGCCTGAGCGGTTAGAGCGTTGGACTAGTAACCGAAGGTTGCTAGATCGAATCCCCTGAGCTGACAGGGTGTAAAAATCTGTCATTCTGTCCCTGAACAAGGCAGTTGTTCTTAACTGACTTTCCTAGTTAAATAAAGGTTAAATAAAAATACTATGTTTGGCAGACTCATAGGGCTCTTCCTACAGGGGCTGTTGAAAGTAGGAAACAGGTCTTCCTTCTGTGTGTTTGTAGAATAAAGAGGCAGATGCCATCACCCTGGATGGAGGTTACATCTACACAGCAGGGAAAAGCTACGGCCTGGTGCCTGCTGCTGGGGAGAGCTACACAGGTATGATCCCT
>NW_025752526.1:0-5000 GCF_021184085.1 Oncorhynchus gorbuscha | reverse complement strand
TGTCTTTCTCTCGCTCTCTCCCCCTCTCTGTCTCTCTCGCTCTCTCTCCCCCTCTGTCTTTCTCGCTCTCTCCCTCCCCTCTCTCTCGCTCTCTCCCCCCTCTCTCTCGCTCTCTCCCCCTCTCTCTCGCTCTCTCCCCCTCTCTCGCTCTCTCCCCCTCTCTCGCTCTCTCCCCCTCTGTCTTTCTCTCGTCTCTCTCCCCCTCTGTCTTTCTCTCGCTCTCTCCCCCTCTCTGTCTTCCTCTCTCTCGCTCTCTCTCCCCTCTCTCTCTCTCTCGCTCTCTCTCCCCTCTCTGTCTTTCTCTCGCTCTCTCCCTCTCTCTGTCTCTCTCTCGCTCTCTCTCCCTCTCTCTCTCTCTCGCTCTCTCCCCCTCTCTCTGCTCTCTCTCTCGCTCTCTCCCCCTCTGCTCTTCTCTCTCGCTCTCTCTCCCCCTCTGTCTCTCTCTCGCTCTCTCTCCCCTCTGTCTTTCTCTCGCTCTCTCCCCCTCTCTGTCTTTCTCTCGCTCTCTCCCCCTCTGTCTTTCTCTCGCTCTCTCTCCCCCCTCTCTGTCTTTCTCTCGCTCTCTCTCCCCTCTCGTCTCTCTCTCTCGCTCTCTCTCCCCCTCTGTCTTTCTCCTCGCTCTCTCTCTCCTCTGCTCTCTCTCTCGCTCTCTCTCCTCGTCTCTCTCTCTCGCTCTCTCTCTCCTCTCTCTCGCTCTCTCTCCCCCTCTGTCTCTCTCGCTCTCTCTCCCCTCTGTCTTTCTCTCGCTCTCTCCCCCCTCTCTCTCTCGCTCTCTCCCCCTCTCTCTCTCGCTCTCTCTCCCCCTCTCTGTCTCTCTCTCGCTCTCTCCCCTCTCTGCCTTTCTCTCGCTCTCTCCCCCTCTCTGCCTCTCTCTCGCTCTCTCCCCCTCTCTGTCTTTCTCTCGCTCTCTCCCCCTCTCTGTCTTTCTCTCGCTCTCTCCCCCTCTCTGTCTTTCTCTCGCTCTCTCCCTCTCTCTGCTCTCTCTCGCTCTCTCCCTCTCTCTCTCGCTCTCTCTCCCCTCTCTCTCTCGCTCTCTCCTCTCTCTCTCTCGCTCTCTCCCCCTCTGTCTTTCTCTCGCTCTCTCCCCCTCTGTCTTTCTCTCGCTCTCTCCCCCTCTCGTCTCTCTCGCTCTCTCTCCCCCTCTGTCTTTCTCTCGCTCTCTCCCCCGCTCTGTCTTTCTCTCGCTCTCTCGCTCTCTCCCCCTCTCTCTCTCGCTCTCTCCCCCCTCTCTGTCTCTCTCGCTCTCTCTCCCCCTCTGTCTTTCTCTCGCTCTCTCTCCCCTCTCTCTTTCTCTCGCTCTCTCTCCCCCTCTGTCTTTCTCTCGCTCTCTCTCCCGCTCTGTCTCTCTCTCGCTCTCTCTCCCCCTCTGCTCTTCTCTCTCGCTCTCTCTCCCCCTCTGTCTCTCTCTCTCGCTCTCTCTCCCCCTCTGTCTTTCTCTCGCTCTCTCTCCCCCTCTGTCTTTCTCTCGCTCTCTCTCCCCCTCTGTCTTTCTCTCGCTCTCTCCCCCTCTTCTCTCTCGCTCTCCCTCTCTCGCTCTCTCTCGCTCTCTCTCTCTCTCTCTCTCTCTCGCTCTCTCTCCCCTCTCTCGTCTCTCTCTCGCTCTCTCTCCCCCTCTGTCTCTCTCTCGCTCTCTCCCCCTCTGTCTTTCTCTCGCTCTCTCTCCCTCTCTGTCTTCTCTCTCGCTCTCTCTCCCCCTCTCTCTCTCGCTCTCTCTCCCCCTCTGTCTTTCTCTCGCTCTCTCTCCCCCTCTCTCTCTCTCTCTCGCTCTCTCTCCCCCTCTCTCTCTCTCCCTCCCCTCTCTCTCGCTCTCTCTCCCCCTCTCTCTCGCTCTCTCTCCCCCTCTGCTCTCTCTCGCTCTCTCCCCTCTGTCTCTCTCTCGCTCTCTCTCCCCCTCTGTCTTTCTCTCGCTCTCTCCCCCTCTCTGTCTTTCTCGCTCTCTCTCCCCTCTCTGTCTCTCTCGCTCTCTCTCCCCCTCTGTCTTTCTCTCACTCTCTCCCCCTCTCTGTCTCTCTCGCTCTCTCTCCCCCTCTGTCTTTCTCTCGCTCTCTCCTCGCTCTGTCTTTCTCTCGCTCTCTCTCTCGCTCTCTCTGTCTCTCTCTCGCTCTCTCTCCCCTCTGTCTTCTCTCTCGCTCTCTCCCCCTCTGTCTCTCTCTCGCTCTCTCTCCCTCTGTCTTTCTCTCGCTCTCTCTCCCCTCTGTCTCTTCTCATCTAATCATCATCTTTCTCTCGCTCTCTCCCTCTCTGTCTTTCTCTCGCTCTCTCCCCTCTCTGTCTTTCTCTCGCTCTCTCCCTCTCTGTCTCTCTCTCGCTCTCTCCCTCTCTGTCTTTCTCTCGCTCTCTCTCCCCTCTGTCTTTCTCTCGCTCTCTCCCCCTCTGTCTTTCTCTCGCTCTCTCCCCTCTGTCTTTCTCTCGCTCTCTCCCCCTCTCTGTCTTTCTCTCGCTCTCTCTCCCCTCTGTCTTTCTAATATAATAATAATCTTTCTCTCGCTCTCTCCCTCTCTGTCTTCTCTCTCGCTCTCTCCCCCTCTGTCTTTCTCGCTCCTTTTCCTGTCATCTTTTATCTTAGTGCAACTGCTGAGAATGACTTAAATGTTGTAATTTATTTTTTGTTGTGCTGTAGAGTGAATAACCAAACTGCCAGGGGAGAAGTTTGATGATATTGGAACCAGTCTCCTACTGCCCCCTGGTGCTTTTTCTTAGACATGAACTTTTGCTTGAGAGTGTGTGTGTGTGTGTGTGTGTCGTGTGTGTGTGTGTGTGTGTGTGTGTGTGTGTGTGTGTGTGTGTGTGTTGTTGTGTCCGTTGTAGTGTTGTGTAGTGTGTGTGTGTGTGTGTGTGTGGTGTTGGAGTACGGGAAAGAGGGACACACCTAGTCAGCACTGATTAAAATATCCTTTAGCTGGAACATGAAAACATAAGTACATATTTTGCGGCTGCCAGTTTTTACGATGACACGTTTTATAAGGTCTTAATGCGCTGCTGAAGTGCCTCCCAAGCGTCTGCAGTTAAATCGTCGTACGGCCATCCAGGGATCCAAGCCCAAGGGAGACAAGGTGTGTAGTGTGTTTGTTTTATATATTTTTGCATACTGCACCTGCCTGTTTGCGTCTGATGCACAAGTGTGTGTGTGTGTTGCAAGACTGGAGGGGTGTGTAGGCATTCTTGTCTGTCAGGTTGCAGTGTGTATTGTGGGTGATTTAATGTCCTCTGCTTCTCAACATGAGCGTGTTCCAGCAGCGAGATTGCTGGGCTGGGACCAGGTACAGGCTAGTCACGGTCTTCCTCTCCTGTCTCCTCTCCTCTTCAGAACATTAGGATTGAAAACTAGTACGGTCTTCCTCTCCCTGTCTCCTCTCCTCTTCAGAACATTAGGAGGGAAAACTAGTACGGTCTTCCTCTCCCTGTCTCCTCTCCTCTTCAGAACATTAGGAGGAAAACTAGTACGGTCTTCCTCTCCCTGTCTCCTCTCCTCTTCAGAACATTAGGAGGGAAAACTGAGTACGGTCTTCCTCTCCCTGTCTCCTCTCCTCTTCAGAACATTAGGAGGGAAAACTAGTACGGTCTTCCTCTCCCTGTCTCCTCTCCTCTTCAGAACATTAGCAGGGAAAACTAGTACGGTCTTCCTCTCCCTGTCTCCTCTCCTCTTCAGAACATTAGGAGGGAAAACTAGTACGGTCTTCCTCTCCCTGTCTCCTCTCCTCTTCAGAACATTAGGAGGGAAAACTAGTACGGTCTTCCTCTCCCTGTCTCCTCTCCTCTTCAGAACATTAGGAGGGAAAACTAGTACGGTCTTCCTCTCCCTGTCTCCTCTCCTCTTCAGAACATTAGGAGGGAAAACTAGCCAGTGTGTTTGAAGGTAAATAGGCCTAACATTCATTATCACACAGCATTTCCATTGATCGACAAAGGGGCAAAGTTTGACACCCTTGGTCTGACTGGACTGACTTCCGGTGTCTGTGATTGGTTGACAGTGTTATTGACAGGTTAAGTGTGGTGTGGTTGCAGGAGCTGCTGCGCTCCTCCCAGGGCCTGTCAGAGGAGAGGGAGGAGGTGAGGAGGAGGCTGCAGGGAGGCCACAGACCGGGTCAGACAGCTGGAGGAGGACCTACTGGGAGTCACACAGACCGGACTGCAGAAAGAGACCGAACTGGACTGGTGAGGAGGAACACACACAATGGAAAGATAGGAACTGGACTGGTGATGAGAAATGCACACACTGGAAGGATAGGAACTGGACTGGTGAGGAGGAACACACACACTGGAAAGATAGGAACTGGACTGGTGAGGAGGAATGCACACACATGGAAGGATAGGAACTGGACTGGTGAGGAGGAACACACACACTGGAAAGATAGGAACTGGACTGGTGATGGAGATGCACACACTGGAAAGACGGAACTGGACTGGTGAGGAGGAACACACACTGGAAGATAGGAACTGGACGGTGAGGGAGGAACACTGCACTGGAAGATAGGAACTGGACTGGTGAGGAGGAACACACTGGAAGGATTAGGGACTGGACTGGTGAGGAGGAACACACACACTGGAAAGATAGGAACTGGACTGGTGATGAGAAATGCACACTGGAAGGATAGGAACTGGACTGGTGAGGAGGAACACACACACTGGAAAGATAGGAACTGGACTGGTGATGAGAAATGCACACACTGGAAGGATAGGAACTGGACTGGTGAGGAGGAACACACACACTGGAAAGATAGGGAACTGGACTGGTGAGGAGGAACACACACACTGGAAAGATAGGAACTGGACTGGTGAGGAGGAACACACACACTGGAAAGATAGGAACTGGACTGGTGAGGAGGAACACACACACTGGAAAGATAGGAACTGGACTGGTGAGAGAGTGAAGATGCTACTATTCACACTGGAAGGATAGGAACTGGACTGGTGAGGAGGAACACACACACTGGAAAGATAGGAACTGGACTGGTGATGAGAAATGCACACACTGGAAGGATAGGAACTGGACTGGTGAG
>NW_025752525.1:0-12433 GCF_021184085.1 Oncorhynchus gorbuscha | reverse complement strand
GGGGGGGAGACAGACTGGTAGACTAGTAACGTTTAGAGAGAGAGAGGGTGGGGGGAGACAGACTGATAGACTAGCAACGTTTAGAGAGAGAGGGGTGGGGGGGAGACAGACTGAGACTAGTAACTAGAGAGAGAGGGGTGGGGGACAGACACAGATCAGGGGGAGACGTTTAGAGTAGAGAGAGAGAGGGTGGGGGGAGACAGACTGATAGACTAGTAACGTTTAGAGAGAGAGGGGGGGTGGGGGGAGACAGACTGGACTAGTAACGTAGAGAGAGAGAGAGGTAACGACTGGCAGACTAGAACGTTTAGAGAGAGAGAGAGGGGGGGAGACAGACTGATAGACTAGTAACGTTTAGAGAGAGAGGGGTGGGGAGACAGACTGGTAGACTAGTAACGTAGGAGAGAGAGGGGTGGGGGAGACAGACTGATTAGTAACGAGAGAGAGAGGGTGGGGGAGACAGACTGGGTAGACTAGTAACGTTTAGAGAGAGAGAGAGGGTGGGGGAGACAGACTGATAGACTAGTAACGTTTAGAGAGAGAGAGAGGGGTGGGGGGAGACAGACTGATAGACTAGTAACGTTTAGAGAGAGAGAGGGGTGGGGGGAGACAGACTGGTAGACTAGTAACGTTTAGAGAGAGAGAGAGGGTGGGGGGAGACAGACTGATAGACTAGTAACGTTTAGAGAGAGAGAGAGGGGTGGGGGAGACAGACTGGTAGACTAGTAACGTTTAGAGAGAGAGAGAGAGGGGTGGGGGAGACAGACTGATAGACTAGTAACGTTTAGAGAGAGAGAGGGTGGGGGGAGACAGACTGGTAGACTAGTAACGTTTAGAGAGAGAGAGTGGGGTGGGGGGAGACAGGGTAGATTAGTAACGTTTAGAGAGAGAGAGGGGTGGGGGGGACAGACTGATTAGTAACGCGTTTAGAGAGAGAGAGGTGGGGGGGGAGACAGACTGGTAGACTAGTAACGTTTAGAGAGAGAGAGGGGTGGGGGGGAGACAGACTGATAGACTAGTAACGTTTAGAGAGAGAGAGAGGGGGAGGGGGAGACTAGTAACATTTAGAGAGAGAGAGGGGTGGGGGGGGAGACAGACTGATAGACTTAACGAGAGAGAGAGAGGGGTGGGGGAGACAGACTGGTAGACTAGTAACGTTTAGAGAGAGAGAGGGTGGGGAGACAGACTGGTAGACTAGTAACGTTTAGATAGACTAGAGACAGACTGATAGACTAGTAACGTTTAGAGAGAGAGGGGTGGGGGAGACAGACTGGTAGACTAGTAACGTTTAGAGAGAGAGGGGTGGGGGGGGGAGACAGACTGGTAGACTAGTAACGTTTAGAGAGAGAGAGAGGGGGGGGGACAGACTGACAGACTAGACTGATAGACTAGGGGTAGACAGACTGGTAGACTAGTAACGTTTAGAGAGAGAGGGTGGGGGGAGACAGACTGGTAGACTAGTAACGTTTAGAGAGAGAGAGGGGTGGGGGGGGACAGACTGATAGACTAGTAACGTTTAGAGAGAGAGAGAGGGGTGGGGGAGACAGACTGGTAGACTAGTAACGTTTAGAGAGAGAGAGGTGGGGGGGAGACAGACTGGTAGACTAGCAACGTTTAGAGAGAGAGAGGGGGGGGGGGAGACAGACTGGTAGACTAGTAACGTTTAGAGAGAGAGAGAGGGGGTGGGGGGAGACAGACTGATAGACTAGTAACGTTTAGAGAGAGAGGGGTGGGGGGAGACAGACTGATAGACTAGTAACGTTTAGAGAGAGAGAGGGGTGGGGGGGGACAGACTGATAGACTAGTAACGTTTAGAGAGAGAGGTGGGGGGGGAGACAGACTGGTAGACTAGTAACGAGAGAGGGAGAGGGGGGGGGACAGACTGGTAGACTAGTAACGTTTAGAGAGAGAGAGAGGGGTGGGGGAGACAGACTGGTAGACTAGTAACGTTTAGAGAGAGAGAGGGGTGGGGGGAGACAGACTGATAGACTAGTAACGTTTAGAGAGAGAGAGGGGTGGGGGAGACAGACTGGTAGACTAGTAACGTTTAGAGAGAGGAGAGGGGGTGGGGGAGACAGACAGACTAGTAACGTTTAGACTAGGGGAGACAGACTGGTTAACGAGAGAGAGAGAGGTTTAGGTGGGGGGGGGGAGACAGACTGGTAGACTAGTAACGTTTAGAGAGAGAGGGGTGGGGGGAGACAGACTGATAGACTAGTAACGTTTAGAGAGAGAGAGGGTGGGGGAGACAGACTGGTAGACTAGACTAGAGAGAGAGAGTAGTAGACAGACTGATAGACTAGTAACGTTTAGAGAGAGAGAGAGGGGGGGAGACAGACTGGGGGAGACAGACTGATAGACTAGTAACGTTAGTAACGGTTTAGACTAGTAACGTTTAGAGAGAGAGAGAGGTGGGGGGGAGACAGACTGATAGACTAGTAACGTTTAGAGAGAGAGAGAGGGTGGGGGGAGACAGACTGATAGATTAGTAACTAGTAGACAGACTGGTAGACTAGTAACGTTTAGAGAGAGAGAGGGTGGGGGGAGACAGACTGATAGACTAGTAACGTTTAGAGAGAGAGAGGTGGGGGAGACAGACTGATAGACTAGTAACGTTTAGAGAGAGACAGACTGATAGACTAGTAACGTTTAGGAGAGAGAGAGGGGTGGGGGGAGACAGACTGGTAGACTAGTAACGTTTAGAGAGAGAGAGGGGGGGGGAGACAGACTGGTAGACTAGTAACGTTTAGAGGGTGGGGGGGGGGGAGACAGGTAGACTAGTAACGTTTAGAGAGAGAGAGGGTGGGGGGAGACAGACTGTTAGTAACGTTTAGAGAGAGAGAGGTGGGGGGGAGGAGACAGAACTGAGAGAGAGGGGTAGACTACTGATAGACTAGTAACGTTAGAGAGAGAGAGAGGGGTGGGGGAGACAGACTGGTAGACTAGTAACGTTTAGAGAGAGAGAGGGGGGGTGGGGGAGACAGACTGGTAGACTAGTAACGTTTAGAGAGAGAGGGGTGGGGGGGGGGAGACAGACTGGTAGACTAGTAACGTTTAGAGAGAGAGAGGGGGGGGGGGGAGACAGACTGATAGACTAGTAACGTTTAGAGAGAGAGAGGGGGGTGGGGGGAGACAGACTGGTAGACTAGTAACGTTTAGAGAGAGAGGGGGGTGGGGGAGAGAGACAGACTGGTAGACTAGTAACGTTTAGAGAGAGAGAGGGGGGGGGGAGACAGACTGATAGACTAGTAACGTTTAGAGAGAGAGAGGGGTGGGGGGGAGACAGACTGATAGACTAGTAACGTTTAGAGAGAGAGAGGTGGGGGAGACAGGGACTAGTAACGTTTAGAGAGAGAGAGAGGGGTGGGGAGACAGACTGGTAGACTAGTAACGTTTAGAGAGAGAGAGGGGTGGGGGGAGACAGACTGGTAGACTAGTAACGTTTAGAGAGAGAGAGAGGGGGGGGGAGACAGACTGATAGACTAGTAACGTTTAGAGAGAGAGAGGGGTGGGGGGAGACAGACTGATAGACTAGTAACGTTTAGAGAGAGAGGGGGGGGAGACAGACTGGTAGACTAGTAACGTTTAGAGAGAGAGAGGGGTGGGGTGGGGGGAGACAGACTGATAGACTAGTAACGTTTAGAGAGAGAGAGAGAGAGGGGGGGAGACAGACTGAGACAGAACTGAGACAGACTGGACTAGTAACGTTTAGAGAGAGAGAGGGGTGGGGGGAGACAGACTGATAGACTAGTAACGTTTAGAGAGAGAGAGAGGTGGGGGGAGACAGACTTAGACTAGTAACGTTTAGAGAGAGAGAGGGGTGGGGGGAGACAGACTGATAGACTAGTAACGTTTAGAGAGAGAGAGGGGTGGGGGAGACAGACTGGTAGACTAGTAACGTTTAGAGAGAGAGAGGGGGTGGGGGGAGACAGACTGATAGACTAGTAACGTTTAGAGAGAGAGGAGGGGGGGGGAGACAGACTGATAGACTAGTAACGTTTAGAGAGAGAGAGGGGGGTGGGGGGAGACAGACTGGTAGACTAGTAACGTTTAGAGAGAGAGAGGGTGGGGGGGAGACAGACTGATAGACTAGTAACGTTTAGAGAGAGAGAGGGGGGGGAGACAGACTGGTAGACTAGTAACGTTTAGAGAGAGAGAGAGGGGTGGGGGAGACAGACTGATAGACTAGTAACGTTTAGAGAGAGAGAGGGGTGGGGGGACAGACTGGTAGACTAGTAACGTTTAGAGAGAGAGGGGTGGGGGAGACAGACTGGTAGACTAGTAACGTTTAGAGAGAGAGAGGGGGGGGGGAGAGACAGACTGGCAGACTAGTAACGTTTAGAGAGAGAGGGGTGGGGAGACAGACTGATAGACTAGTAACGTTTAGAGAGAGAGAGGGGTGGGGGAGACAGACTGATAGACTAGTAACGTTTAGAGAGAGAGGAGAGGGGTGGGGGAGACAGACTGGTAGACTAGTAACGAGAGAGAGAGAGAGGGGTTAGAGAGAGAGAGGGGTAGGGGAGACTAGAGAGGGGTGGGGGGAGACAGACTGATAGACTAGTAACGTTTAGAGAGAGAGAGAGGGGTGGGGGGAGACAGACTGGTAGACTAGTAACGTTTAGAGAGAGAGAGGGGTGGGGGAGACAGACTGATAGACTAGTAACGTTTAGAGAGAGAGGGGGTGGGGGAGACAGACTGATAGACTAGTAACGTTTAGAGAGAGAGAGGGGTGGGGGGAGAGTGGGGGGGGGAGACAGACTGGTAGACTAGTAACGTTTAGAGAGAGAGAGGGGGGTGGGGGAGACAGACTGATAGACTAGTAACGTTTAGAGAGAGAGAGGGGGGTGGGGGGAGACAGACTGATAGACTAGTAACGTTTAGAGAGAGAGAGAGGGTGGGGGGGAGACAGACTGGTAGACTAGTAACGTTTAGAGAGAGAGGGGTGGGAGGAACAGACTTAGACTAGTAACGAGAGAGGGGTGGGGAGACAGACTGATAGACTAGTAACGTTTAGAGAGAGAGAGGGGGTGGGGGAGACAGACTGGATAGACTAGTAACGAGAGAGAGAGAGAGGGGTGGGGGAGACAGACTGGTAGACTAGTAACGTTTAGAGAGAGAGAGAGGGGGTGGGGGAGACAGACTGATAGACTAGTAACGTTTAGAGAGAGAGAGGGTGGGGGAGACAGACTGATAGACTAGTAACGTTTAGAGAGAGACAGACTGGTAGACTAGTAACGTTTAGAGAGAGAGAGAGAGACTGATGGGGGGGGAGACAGACTGGTAGACTAGTAACGTTTAGAGAGAGAGAGAGGGGTGGGGGAGACAGACTGGTAGACTAGTAACGTTTAGAGAGAGAGAGGGTGGGGGGGGGGAGACAGACTGATAGACTAGTAACGTTTAGAGAGAGAGAGAGGGGGGGGGAGACAGACTGGTAGACTAGTAACGTTTAGAGAGAGAGAGGGGTGGGGGGGAGACAGACTGGTAGACTAGTAACGTTTAGAGAGAGAGAGGGGTGGGGGAGACAGACTGATAGACCAGCAACGTTTAGAGAGAGAGAGGGTGGGGGGAGACAGACTGGCAGACTAGTAACGTTTAGAGAGAGAGAGAGGGACTAGTGGTGGGGGGGGAGACAGACTGGTAGACTAGTAACGTTTAGAGAGAGAGGGGTAACAGACTTAGAGACTAGTAACGTTTAGAGAGAGAGAGAGGGGTGGGGGGAGACAGACTGATAGACTAGTAACGTTTAGAGAGAGAGAGAGACTAGGGTGGGGGGAGACAGACTGGTAGACTAGTAACGTTTAGAGAGAGAGAGGGGGGGGGAGACAGACTGATAGACTAGTAACGTTTAGAGAGAGAGAGAGGGGTGGGGGGAGACAGACTGGTAGACTAGTAACGTTTAGAGAGAGAGAGAGGGGGTGGGGGAGACAGACTGATAGACTAGTAACGTTTAGAGAGAGAGAGGGGGGGGGGAGACAGACTGATAGACTAGTAACGTTTAGAGAGAGAGAGAGGGGGGGGGAGACAGACTGATAGACTAGTAACGTTTAGAGAGAGAGAGGGGTGGGGGAGACAGACTGACAGACTAGTAACGTTTAGAGAGAGAGAGGGGGTGGGGGGAGACAGACTGATAGACTAGTAACGTTTAGAGAGAGAGAGAGGGGTGGGGGGAGACAGACTGATAGACTAGTAACGTTTAGAGAGAGAGAGAGGTGGGGGACTAGACTAGTAACGTTTAGAGAGAGAGAGGTGGGAGACAGACTGATAGATTAGGTAACGTTTAGAGAGAGGAGAGGGTGGGGGAGACAGACTGATAGACTAGTAACGTTTAGAGAGAGAGAGAGAGGTGGGGGAGACAGACTGGTAGACTAGTAACGTTTAGAGAGAGAGAGAGAGGGGTGGGGGGAGACAGACTGGTAGACTAGTAACGTTTAGAGAGAGAGAGAGGTGGGGGGAGACAGACTGGTAGACTAGTAACGTTTAGAGAGAGAGAGAGGGGTGGGGGGAGACAGACTGATAGACTAGTAACGTTTAGAGAGAGAGAGGGTGGGGGGGGGGAGACAGACTGGTAGACTAGTAACGTTTAGAGAGAGAGAGGGGTGGGGGAGACAGACTGATAGACTAGTAACGTTTAGAGAGAGAGAGAGGGGTGGGGGAGACAGACTGATAGACTAGTAACGTTTAGAGAGAGGTGGGGGGGGGAGACAGACTGGTAGACTAGTAACGTTTAGAGAGAGAGAGAGAGGGGTGGGGGGAGACAGACTGATAGACTAGTAACGTTTAGAGAGAGAGAGAGGGGTGGGGGAGACAGACTGGTAGACTAGTAACGTTTAGAGAGAGAGACAGGTGGGGAGAGAGAGAGGGGGGGGGAGACAGACTGGTAGACTAGTAACGTTTAGAGAGAGAGAGAGGGGTGGGGGGAGACAGACTGATAGACTAGTAACGTTTAGAGAGAGAGAGGTGGGGGGAGACAGACTGGTAGACTAGTAACGTTTAGAGAGAGAGGGTGGGGGGAGACAGACTGGTAGACTAGTAACGTTTAGAGAGAGAGAGGGTGGGGGGGAGACAGACTGATAGACTAGTAACGTTTAGAGAGACTAGTAACGAGAGAGAGAGGGGTGGGGAGACAGACTGATAGACTAGTAACGTTTAGAGAGAGAGAGGGTGGGGGGGAGACTAGTAACAGAGAGAGAGGGGTGGGGGGGACTGATAGACTAGTAACGTTTAGAGAGAGACTGGACTAGTAACGTGGGGGAGACAGACTGATAGACTAGTAACGTTTGGGGGGGGAGACAGACTGAGAGTAACGTTTAGAGAGAGAGAGGGGTGGGGGGAGACAGACTGATAGACTAGTAACGTTTAGAGAGAGAGAGAGGGGGGTGGGGGGAGACAGACTGGTAGACTAGTAACGTTTAGAGAGAGAGGGGGTGGGGGGAGACAGACTGGTAGACTAGTAACTGGTAGAGAGAGGGGTGGGGGGGAGACAGACTGATAGACTAGTAACGTTTAGAGAGAGAGAGGGGGGGGGGGGAGACAGACTGGTAGACTAGTAACGTTTAGAGAGAGAGAGGGGGGGGGGGAGACAGACTGGTAGACTAGTAACGTTTAGAGAGAGAGAGGGGGGGGGGGAGACAGACTGATAGACTAGTAACGTTTAGAGAGAGAGAGGGGGGGGGAGACAGACTGGTAGACTAGTAACGTTTAGAGAGAGAGAGGGGTGGGGGAGACAGACTGGTAGACTAGGTTTAGAGAGAGAGACAGACTGATAGACTAGTAACGTTTAGAGAGAGAGAGGGTGGGGGGAGACAGACTGGTAGACTAGTAACGTTTAGAGAGAGAGAGGGGGTGGGGGGAGACAGACTGGTAGACTAGTAACGTTTAGAGAGAGAGAGAGGACTGGGTAGACTAGTAACGTTTAGAGACAGACTGATAGACTAGTAACGTTTAGAGAGAGAGAGGGGTGGGGGGAGACAGACTGATAGACTAGTAACGTTTAGAGAGAGAGAGAGGGGTGGGGGAGACAGACTGAACGTTTAGACTGGGGGGAGACAGACTGGTAGACTAAACGTTTAGAGAGAGAGAGGGGTGGGGGGGAGACAGACTGATAGACTAGTAACGTTTAGAGAGAGAGAGGGGTGGGGGGAGACAGACTGGTAGACTAGTAACGTTTAGAGAGAGAGAGGGGGGGGAGACAGACTGGATAGACTAGTAACGGAGAGAGAGAGGAGGGGTGGGGGAGACAGACTGATAGACTAGTAACGTTTAGAGAGAGAGGGGGGTGGGGGGAGACAGACTGATAGACTAGTAACGTTTAGAGAGAGAGAGGGGTGGGGGGAGACAGACTGATAGACTAGTAACGTTTAGAGAGAGAGAGGGGGGTGGGGGAGACAGACTGATAGACTAGTAACGTTTAGACAGAGAGAGAGTTTAGAGGGGTGGGGGGAGACAGACTGGTAGACTAGTAACGTTTAGAGAGAGAGAGGGGTGGGGGAGACAGACTGATAGACTAGTAACGTTTAGAGAGAGAGAGGGTGGGGGGGAGACAGACTGATAGACTAGTAACGTTTAGAGAGAGAGAGAGGTGGGGGGGAGACAGACTGGTAGACTAGTAACGTTTAGAGAGAGAGAGAGGGGTGGGGGAGACAGACTGGTAGACTAGTAACGTTTTAGAGAGAGAGAGAGGGGGTGGGGGGAGACAGACTGATAGACTAGTAACGTTTAGAGAGAGAGAGGGGTGGGGGGAGAGACAGACTGATAGACTAGTAACGTTTAGAGAGAGAGAGAGAGGGGTGGGGGAGACAGACTGATAGACTAGTAACGTTTAGAGAGAGAGAGGGGTGGGGACTGATAGACTAGTAACGTTTAGAGAGAGAGAGGGTGGGGGGAGACAGACTGATAGACTAGTAACGTTTAGAGAGAGAACGAGGGGGTGGGGGGGGGGAGACAGACTGATAGACTAGTAACGTTTAGAGAGAGAGAGAGGGGGTGGGGGAGACAGACTGATAGACTAGTAACGTTTAGAGAGAGAGAGGGGGGGGGGAGACAGACTGGTAGACTAGTAACGTTTAGAGAGAGAGAGGGGTGGGGGGTTTAGAGAGACAGACTGATAGACTAGTAACGTTTAGAGAGAGAGAGGTGGGGGAGACAGACTGATAGACTAGTAACGTTTAGAGAGAGAGAGAGGGGTGGGGGAGACAGACTGGTAGACTAGTAACGTTTAGAGAGAGAGAGGGGGGGGGGAGACAGACTGATAGACTAGTAACGTTTAGAGAGAGAGAGGGGTGGGGGAGACAGACTGGTAGACTAGTAACGTTTAGAGAGAGAGAGAGGTGGGGGAGACAGACTGATAGACTAGTGCAACGTTTAGAGAGAGAGGGTGGGGAGACAGACTGATAGACTAGTAACGTTTAGAGAGAGAGAGACTGGTAGAGGGAGAGAGAGAGGGGGTGGGGGAGACAGACTGATAGACTAGTAACGTTTAGAGAGAGAGGTGGGGGAGACAGACTGATAGACTAGTAACGTTTAGAGAGAGAGAGAGGGTGGGGGGAGACAGACTGATAGACTAGTAACGTTTAGAGAGAGAGAGAGAGGTGGGACTAGGGAGACAGACTGGGGGGAGACAGACTAGTAACGTTTAGAGAGAGAGAGGTGGGGGGAGACAGACTGGTAGACTAGTAACGTTTAGAGAGAGAGGAGGGGGGGTGGGGGAGACAGACTGATAGACTAGTAACGTTTAGAGAGAGAGAGAGGGGGGGGGAGACAGACTGATAGACTAGTAACGTTTAGAGAGAGAGAGGGGTGGGGGAGACAGACTGGGACTAGGGGGAGAGAGAGAGGGGTGGGGGGGAGACAGACTGATAGACTAGTAACGTTTAGAGAGAGAGGGGGTGGGGAGACAGACTGGTAGACTAGTAACGTTTAGAGAGAGAGAGGGTGGGGGAGACAGACTGGTAGACTAGTAACGTTTAGAGAGAGAGAGAGGGTGGGGGGAGACAGACTGATAGACTAGTAACGTTTAGAGAGAGAGAGGGGTGGGGGAGACAGACTGGTAGACTAGTAACGTTTAGAGAGAGAGAGAGGGGTGGGGGAGACAGACTGACAGACTAGTAACGTTTAGAGAGAGAGAGAGGGGTGGGGGGAGACAGACTGATAGACTAGTAACGTTTAGAGAGAGAGAGGGGGGGGGGGGAGACAGACTGGTAGACTAGTAACGTTTAGAGAGAGAGAGAGGGTAACGGGGGAGACAGACTGGTAGACTAGTAACGTTTAGAGAGAGAGAGGGGTGGGGTGGGGGGAGACAGACTGATAGACTAGTAACGTTTAGAGAGAGAGAGAGGGGTGGGGGGAGACAGACTGATAGACTAGTAACGTTAAGAGAGAGAGAGAGGGGGTGGGGAGACAGACTGATAGACTAGTAACGTTTAGAGAGAGAGAGGGGTGGGGGGAGACAGACTGGTAGACTAGTAACGTTTAGAGAGAGAGAGGTGGGGTGGGGGGAGACAGACTGATAGACTAGTAACGTTTAGAGAGAGAGAGGGGGGGGGAGAGACTGGTAGACTAGCAACGTTTAGAGAGAGAGAGAGGGGTGGGGGGACAGACTGGTAGACTAACGTTTAGAGAGAGAGAGAGGGGGTGGGGGGAGACAGACTGATAGACTAGTAACGTTTAGAGAGAGAGAGGGGTGGGGGGGGACAGACTGATAGACTAGTAACGTTTAGAGAGAGAGAGAGGGGTGGGGGGAGACAGACTGATAGACTAGTAACGCTTTAGAGAGAGGAGGGGTGGGGGGGGGATGTAAGACTGATAGACTAGTAACGTTTAGAGAGAGAGAGGGGGTGGGGGGAGACAGACTGATAGACTAGTAACTTACACCTAGTACACCTGGATTCAACTATGAGTTTAACTCCCTCGAGGTACCCCTTCCAGCCGTTCCAGGGACAGGTATGTGATCTACTTCACACCTAGTACACCTGATTCAACTATGAGTTTAACCTTCGAGGTACCCCCTTCCAGCCGTTCCAGGGACAGGTATGGGGATCTACATCACACCTAGTACACCTGGATTCAACTATGAGTTTAACTTCTCGAGGTACCCTCCAGCCGTTCCAGGGGACAGGTATGTGATCTACATCACACTTGTTAACTAATCATCGAGCCATAGGTATTGATTACTAGAATCATTAAACTAGTTCAAGAAATGGTGAAACGTAATGGGGTTCCCTGTTGAGGTTTAAGAACGAGTGAAACGTAATGGGGTTCCCCAAGGTGAGGTTTAAGAACGAGTGAAACGAATGGGTTCCCCATGGTGAGGTTTAAGAACGAGTGAAATGTAATGGGGTTCCCCAGGTCAGGTTTAGAGCTTAATGGGTTCCCCAAGGTGAGGTTTAAGAATGATGAAAGGTAATGGGGTTCCCAAGGTGAGGTTTAAGAACGAGTGAAATGTAATGGGGTTCCCCAAGGTGAGTTTAAGAACGAGGTGAAACGTAATGGGGTTCCCAAGGTGAGGTTTAGGCAGGTGAAGCGTAATGGGGTTCCCCAAGGTGAGGTTTAAGAGCGAGTGAGCGTAATGGGGTTCCCCAAGGTGAGGTTTAGAGCGAGTGGCTTGGCCCTGTCTATAGTAGTGCTTAAGGCAATGGGCTCTGGTCACTGTGGATTCACTATATAGGGAATAGGGCTCTGGTCACTAGTAGTTCACTATATAGGGAATAGGAGCTCTGGTCTAAGTAGTTCACTATATGAGAATAGGGCCCTGGTCACTAGTAGTTCACTATATGGGAATAGAGACTCTGGTCTATAGTAGTTCACTATATAGGGAATAGGGCTCTGGTCACTATTAGTTCACTATATAGGGAATAGGGCTCTGGTCTATAGTAGTTCACTATATAGTAGTTCTATAGTAGTACCACTATATAGGGAATAGGGCTCTGGTCTATAGTAGTTCACTATATAGGGAATAGGGCTCTGGTCACTAGTAGTTCACTATATAGGGAATAGGGCTCTGGTCACTAGTAGTTCACTATATAGGGAATAGGGCTCTGGTCACTAGTAGTTCACTATATAGGGAATAGGGCTCTGGTCACTAGTAGTTCACTATATAGGGAATAGGGCTCTGGTCACTAGTAGTTCACTATATAGGGAATAGGGCTCTGGTCACTAGTACACTATATAGGGAATAGGGCTCTGGTCACTAGTACACTATATAGGGAATAGGGCTCTGGTCACTAGTAGTTCACTATATAGGGAATAGGGTGCCATTTGGGATGTATGCCTTATATAATAATAATATAATATATGCCATTTAGCAGACGCTTTTATCCAAAGCGACTTACAGTCATGTGTGCATACATTCTACGTATGGGTGGTCCCGGGAATCGAACCCACTACCCTGGCGTTACAAGCGCCATGCTCTACCAACTGAGCTACAGAGGACCGGTCT
>NW_025752524.1:0-12439 GCF_021184085.1 Oncorhynchus gorbuscha | reverse complement strand
CAGAGACAGAGACAGAGAGAGAGAGAGAGAGAGAGAGAGAGAGAGAGAGAGAGAGAGAGAGAGAGAGAGAGAGAGAGAGAGAGAGAGAGAGAGAGACAGAGAGAAAGAGAGAAAGAGAGAGAGAGAGATTATTGCTACTATCATTATCGTCGTCGTCATCATCATCATCACTACAGTCGTCTACTGGGAACACTAGATAGAGACGGATCAGTATCAATTTCATCATATTGTTGTTCATCATCAATGTGTGTGTGTGTGTGTGTGTGTGTGTGTGTGTGTGTGTGTGTGTGTGTGTGTGTGTGTGTGTGTGTGTGTGTGTGTGTGTGTGTGTGTGTGTGTGTGTGTGTGTGTGTGTGTGTGTGTGTGTGTGTGTGTGTGTGTGTGTGTGGTGTGTGTGTGTGGTGTACCTGGGAACAGCTGTTTTGTAGGGACACTGAGTTGGATCTTCTTGTTGATCTTGAAGGAGATGTCCGTCTCTTTCTCCCTCTCTACTGGTGCAGAGCCCCGCCTCCAGAGACACACCCCTCCATGTCCTCTGATAGGTCCAGATTCTCAGCACGTCCACCGGATTGGCTGGAGGAGGGAGGAGTTAGGAGACAAAGTCAGGGAAAGCGACCAGAGCACTGAGAAATAGCGACAGAGAGAGAGAGAGGAGAGAGAGGAGAGAGAGACGAGAGAGAGAGAGAGAGAGAGAGAGAGAGAGAGAGAGAGAGAGAGAGAGAGAGAGAGAGAGAGAGAGAGAGAGAGAGAGAGAGAGAGAGAGAGAGAGAGAGAGAGAGGAGAGAGAGAGAGAGAGGAGAGAGAGGAGAGAGAGGAGAGAGAGAGGAGAGAGAAAGAGGAGAGAAAGAGAGAGAGAGAGAGAGAGAGAGAGAGAGAGGAGAGAGAGAGAGAGAGATGAGAGAGAGAGAGAGAGAGAGAGAGAGGGACTCATGCAGCTGGTGAGTTTCTCTAGAGAGAGAGAGAGAGAGCTCTCTCCCTCTCCTCTCTCTCTCTCTCTCTCTCTCTCTCCCTCTCCTCTCTCTCTCTCTCCCTCTCTCTCCCTCTCCTCTCTCTCTCACTCTCTCTCTCTCTCTCTCCCTCTCTCTCTCTCCCTCTCCTCTCTCTCTCTCTCTCTCTCTCCCTCTCTCTCTCTCTCTCTCTTTCAACTCATGACCCAAATGGTTCTCCATTGACCCAAATAAAGAAGAAATAGCTTGTGGTAATAGACGTATTATCACACGGCGACCAGCCTCTCAGATGGCCAGGACTTGAGCCATGAAACCCTGAGGTCGACTCATGAGAAAGAAGCTCTATCTCCTAACCACATCTGCCTCAGAGACTTTACAACAACTTGACAGGACAATCTGGTAAAACACATAACAGACACCACAGCCTCAACAGCAACATCAACACACAACAACATCAACCCCACCACACACACACACACACACACACTGATTCAACCTCCACACACACACACACACACACACACACACACACACACACACACACACACACACACACACACACACACACACACACACACACACACACACACACACACACACACACACACACACACACACACACACACACACACACACACACAGAGAGTGAGACAAGAAAGAGAGGCAAAAAACCCACACATTTCTTCCCACAGGGTCGTGGGGTGAGACAGGGATGCAGCTTAAGCCCCACCCTCTTCAACATAAATATCTACAAATTGGCTAGGCACTAGAAAAGTCTGCAGCACCCGGCCTCAACCTACTAGAATGTGAAGTCAAATGTCTACTGTTTGCTGATGATCTGGTGCTTCTGTCACCAACCAAGGAGGGCCTACAGCAGCACCTAGATCTTATGCACAGATTCTGTCAGACCTGGGCCCTGACAGCAAATCTCAGGAAGACCAAAATAATGGTGTTCCAAAAAGGTCCAGTAGCCAGGACCACAAATACAAATTCCATCTAGACACCGTTGCCCTAGAGCAAACTAGAATGCTATTTGGCCCCAAGGCCGCCGTAGGCAGACATGGCTCTCAAGAGAAGACGGGTATGTGCTCACTGCCCACAAAATTAGATGGAAACTGAGCTGCACTTCCTAACCTCTTGTCCAATGTATGACCATATTAGAGATACATATTTCCCTCAGATTACATAGATCCACAAAGAATTCGAAAACAAAACAGATGTTGATAAACTCCCATATCTACTGGGTGAAATACCACCGTGTGACATCACAGCAGCAAGATTTGTGACCTGTTGCCACGAGAAAAGGTCAACCAGTGAAGAACAAACATAATTGTAAATACAACCCATATTAATGTTTATTTATTTTCCCTTTTGTACATTAAACATTTGTACATCGTTGCAATATGTATATGTATATACGTAATATGACATTTGTAATGTCTTTATTCTTTTGAAACTTCTGTATGTGTAATGTTTACTGTTAATTTTTATTGTTTATTTCACTTTTGAATATTATCTACCTCACTTGCTTTGGCAATGTTAACACATGTTTCCCATGCCAATAAATCCCCTTGGATTGAATTGAGAGAGAGAGAGAGAGAGAGAGAGAGAGAGAGAGAGAGAGAGAGAGAGAGAGAGAGAGAGAGAGAGAGAGAGAGAGAGAGAGGAGAGAGAGAGAGAGAGGGAGAGAGAGAGACAGAGAGAGAGAGAGAGAGAGAGAGAGAGAGAGAGAGAGAGAGAGAGAGAGAGACAGAGAGAGACAGAGAGAGAGTCAGAGAGAGAAAAGAGAGAGAGACAGAGAGAGGGAGAGAGAGAGAGAGAGGGAGGGGGGGCGCAGTATGGATGACAATGTGAAGGAATGAGAGAGGTCACATGGCGATGAAAAGGGGAGGGAGAGGAAAGGGGGAGGACAGGAGCAGAGAAAAGAGAGGGGGATTACAGTAGAAGAGAAGAGTAAGAGTGTGAGGTGGAGGAGAGAGGACATGCCTCTACTGGTGTGGCTCCTTAACACACGATTCCTTCAGCTGACGTAATCCCCCCATCTGCCCTGCACCTTTCAACACATCTGGACAGCTTTATTGCAGTGATCCCTGTCTGTCTGTCTGTCTGTCTGTCTGTCTGTCTGTCTGTCTGTCTGTCTGTCTGTCTGTCTGTCTGTCTGTCTGTCTGTCTGTCTGTCTGTCTGTCTGTCTGTCTGTCTGTCTGTCTGTCTGTCTGTCTGTCTGTCTGTCTGTCTGTCTGTCTGTCTGTCCTCCAGTCTGTCTGTTCCCCAGTCTGTCTGTCTGTCTGTCTGTCTGTCTGTCTGTCTGTCTGTCTGTCTGTCTGTCTGTCTGTCTGTCTGTCTGTCTGTCTGTCTGTCTGTCTGTCTGTCTGTCTGTCTGTCTGTCTGTCTGTCTGTCTGTCTGTCCGTCCGTCCGTCCCGTCCGTCCGTCTGTCCGTCCGTCTGTCTGTCTGTCTGTCTGTCTGTCTGTCTGTCTGTCTGTCTGTCTGTCTGTCTGTCTGTCTGTCTGTCTGTCTGTCTGTCTGTCTGTCTGTCTTCATTAGAATACACCAACATGGCCAGAGCCTCATTAACATAGGACACGTCTCAAATGGCACCCTATACCCTGTATAGTGCACTACTGTTGACCAGCATGGCACCCTATTCCCTGTATAGTGCACTACTGTTGACCAGCATGGCACCCTATTCCCTGTATAGTGCACTACTGTTGACCAGATGGCACCCTATTAACATAGGACTACTGTTGACCAGCATGGCACCCTATTCCCTGTATAGTGCACTACTGTTGACCAGCATGGCACCCTATTCCCTGTATAGTGCACTACTGTTGACCAGCATGGCACCCTATTCCCTGTATAGTGCACTACTGTTGACCAGCATGGCACCCTATTCCCTGTATAGTGCACTACTGTTGACCAGCATGGCACCCTATTCCCTGTATAGTGCACTACTGTTGACCAGCATGGCACCCTATTCCCTGTATAGTGCACTACTGTTGACCAGCATGGCACCCTATTCCCTGTATAGTGCACTACTGTTGACCAGCATGGCACCCTATTCCCTGTATAGTGCACTACTGTTGACCAGCATGGCACCCTATTCCCTGTATAGTGCACTACTGTTGACCAGCATGGCACCCTATTCCCTGTATAGTGCACTACTGTTGACCAGCATGGCACCCTATCCCCTGTATAGTGCACTACTGTTGACCAGCATGGCACCCTATTCCCTGTATAGTGCACTACTGTTGACCAGCATGGCACCCTATCCCCTGTATAGTGCACTACTGTTGACCAGCATGGCACCCTATTCCCTACATAGTGCACTACTGTTGGCCAGCATGGCACCCTATTCCCTGTATAGTGCACTACTGTTGACCAGCATGGCACCCTATTCCCTGTATAGTGCACTACTGTTGACCAGCATGGCACCCTATTCCCTGTATAGTGCACTACTGTTGACCAGCATGGCACCCTATTCCCTACATAGTGCACTACTCTTGACCAGCATGGCACCCTATTCCCTGTATAGTGCACTACTGTTGACCAGCATGGCACCCTATTCCCTGTATAGTGCACTACTGTTGACCAGCATGGCACCCTATTCCCTGTATAGTGCACTACTGTTGACCAGCATGGCACCCTATTCCCTGTATAGTGCACTACTGTTGACCAGCATGGCACCCTATTCCCCTGTATAGTGCACTACTGTTGACCAGCATGGCACCCTATTCCCTGTATAGTGCACTACTGTTGACCAGCATGGCACCCTATTCCCTGTATAGTGCACTACTGTTGACCAGCATGGCACCCCTACATAGTGCACTACTGTTGGCCAGCATGGCACCCTGTATAGTGCACTACTGTTGACCAGCATGGCACCCTATTCCCTGTATAGTGCACTACTGTTGACCAGCATGGCACCCTATTCCCTGTATAGTGCACTACTGTTGACCAGCATGGCACCCTATTCCCTACATAGAGCACTACTCTTGACCAGCATGGCACCCTATTCCCTGTATAGTGCACTACTGTTGACCAGCATGGCACCCTATTCCCTGTATAGTGCACTACTGTTGACCAGCATGGCACCCTATTCCCTGTATAGTGCACTACTGTTGACCAGCATGGCACCCTATTCCCTGTATAGTGCACTACTGTTGACCAGCATGGCACCCTATTCCCTGTATAGTGCACTACTGTTGACCAGCATGGCACCCTATTCCCTGTATAGTGCACTACTGTTGACCAGCATGGCACCCTATTCCCTGTATAGTGCACTACTGTTGACCAGCATGGCACCCTATTCCCTGTATAGTGCACTACTGTTGACCAGCATGGCACCCTATTCCCTGTATAGTGCACTACTGTTGACCAGCATGGCACCCTATTCCCTGTATAGTGCACTACTGTTGACCAGCATGGCACCCTATTCCCTGTATAGTGCACTACTGTTGACCAGCATGGCACCCTATGTATAGTGCACTACTGTTGACCAGCATGGCCCCTATTCCCTGTATAGTGCACTACTGTTGACCAGCATGGCACCCTATTCCCTACATAGTGCACTACTGTTGACCAGCATGGCACCCTATTCCCTGTATAGTGCACTACTGTTGACCAGCATGGCACCCTATTCCCTGTATAGTGCACTACTGTTGACCAGCATGGCACCCTATTCCCTGTATAGTGCACTACTGTTGACCAGCATGGCACCCTATTCCCTGTATAGTGCACTACTGTTGACCAGCATGGCACCCTATTCCCTGTATAGTGCACTACTGTTGACCAGCATGGCACCCTATTCCCTGTATAGTGCACTACTGTTGACCAGCATGGCACCCTATTCCCTGCATAGTGCAGTACTGTTGACCAGCATGGCACCCTATTCCCTACATAGTGCACTACTGTTGACCAGCATGGCACCCTATTCCCTGTATAGTGCACTACTGTTGACCAGCATGGCACCCTATTCCCTGTATAGTGCACTACTGTTGACCAGCATGGCACCCTATTCCCTGTATAGTGCACTACTGTTGACCAGCATGGCACCCTATTCCCTGTATAGTGCACTACTGTTGACCAGCATGGCACCCTATTCCCTACATAGTGCACTACTGTTGACCAGCATGGCACCCTATTCCCTGTATAGTGCACTACTGTTGACCAGCATGGCACCCTATTCCCTGTATAGTGCACTACTGTTGACCAGCATGGCACCCTATTCCCTGTATAGTGCACTACTGTTGACCAGCATGGCACCCTATTCCCTGTATAGTGCACTACTGTTGACCAGCATGGCACCCTATTCCCTACATAGTGCACTACTGTTGACCAGCATGGCACCCTATTCCCTGTATAGTGCACTACTGTTGACCAGCATGGCACCCTACCAGCATGGCACCCTATTCCCTACATAGTGCACTACTATTCCCTGTATAGTGCACTACTGTTGACCAGCATGGCACCCTATTCCCTACATAGTGCACTACTGTTGACCAGCATGGCACCCTATTCCCTGTATAGTGCACTACTGTTGACCAGCATGGCACCCTATTCCCTGTATAGTGCACTACTGTTGACCAGCATGGCACCCTATTCCCTGTATAGTGCACTACTGTTGACCAGCATGGCACCCTATTCCCTGTATAGTGCACTACTGTTGACCAGCATGGCACCCTATTCCCTGTATAGTGCACTACTGTTGACCAGCATGGCACCCTATTCCCTGTATAGTGCACTACTGTTGACCAGCATGGCACCCTATTCCCTGTATAGTGCACTACTGTTGACCAGCATGGCACCCTATTCCCTGTATAGTGCACTACTGTTGACCAGCATGGCACCCTATTCCCTGTATAGTGCACTACTGTTGACCAGCATGGCACCCTATTCCCTGTATAGTGCACTACTGTTGACCAGCATGGCACCCTATTCCCTGTATAGTGCACTACTGTTGACCAGCATGGCACCCTATTCCCTGTATAGTGCACTACTGTTGACCAGCATGGCACCCTATTCCCTGTATAGTGCACTACTGTTGACCAGCATGGCACCCTATTCCCTGCATAGTGCACTACTGTTGACCAGCATGGCACCCTATTCCCTGTATAGTGCACTACTGTTGACCAGCATGGCACCCTATTCCCCTGTATAGTGCACTACTGTTGACCAGCATGGCACCCTATTCCCTGTATAGTGCACTACTGTTGACCAGCATGGCACCCTATTCCCTGTATAGTGCACTACTGTTGACCAGCATGGCACCCTATTCCCTGTATAGTGCACTACTGTTGACCAGCATGGCACCCTATTCCCTATAGTGCACTACTGTTGACCAGCATGGCACCCTATTCCCTGTATAGTGCACTACTGTTGACCAGCATGGCACCCTATTCCCTGTATAGTGCACTACTGTTGACCAGCATGGCACCCTATTCCCTGTATAGTGCACTACTGTTGACCAGCATGGCACCCTATCCCCTGTATAGTGCACTACTGTTGACCAGCATGGCACCCTATTCCCTGCATAGTGCACTACTGTTGACCAGCATGGCACCCTATTCCCTGTATAGTGCACTACTGTTGACCAGCATGGCACCCTATTCCCTGTATAGTGCACTACTGTTGACCAGCATGGCACCCTATTCCCTACATAGTGCACTACTGTTGACCAGCATGGCACCCTATCCCCTGTATAGTGCACTACTGTTGACCAGCATGGCACCCTATTCCCTACATAGTGCACTACTGTTGACCAGCATGGCACCCTATTCCCTACATAGTGCACTACTGTTGACCAGCATGGCACCCTATTCCCTGTATAGTGCACTACTGTTGACCAGCATGGCACCCTATTCCCTGTATAGTGCACTACTGTTGACCAGCATGGCACCCTATTTCTGTATAGTGCACTACTGTTGACCAGCATGGCACCCTATTCCCTGTATAGTGCACTACTCACCAGCATGGCACCCTATTCCCTGTATAGTGCACTACTGTTGACCAGCATGGCACCCTATTCCCTGTATAGTGCACTACTGTTGACCAGCATGGCACCCTATTCCCTGTATAGTGCACTACTGTTGACCAGCATGGCACCCTATTCCCTACATAGTGCACTACTGTTGACCAGCATGGCACCCTATTCCCTGTATAGTGCACTACTGTTGACCAGCATGGCACCCTATTCCCTGTATAGTGCACTACTGTTGACCAGCATGGCACCCTATCCCCTGTATAGTGCACTACTGTTGACCAGCATGGCACCCTATCCCCTGTATAGTACACTACTGTTGACCAGCATGGCACCCTATTCCCTACATAGTGCACTACTGTTGACCAGCATGGCACCCTATCCCCTGTATAGTGCACTACTGTTGACCAGCATGGCACCCTATTCCTTAGTGCACTGTTGACCAGCATGGCACCCTATTCCCTACATAGTGCACTACTGTTGACCAGCATGGCACCCTATTCCCTACATAGTGCACTACTGTTGACCAGCATGGCACCCTATTCCCTGTATAGTGCACTACTGTTGACCAGCATGGCACCCTATTTCCTGTATAGTGCACTACTGTTGACCAGTATGGCACCCTATTCCCTGTATAGTGCACTACTGTTGACCAGCATGGCACCCTATTCCCTGTATAGTGCACTACTGTTGACCAGCATGGCACCCTATCCCCTGTATAGTGCACTACTGTTGACTAGCATGGCACCCTATTCCCTGTATAGTGCACTACTGTTGACCAGCATGGCACCCTATCCCCTGTATAGTGCACTACTGTTGACCAGCATGGCACCCTATTCCCTACATAGTGCACTACTGTTGACCAGCATGGCACCCTATTCCCTACATAGTGCACTACTGTTGACCAGCATGGCACCCTATACTATGTGGCCTTTACTGTGGCCACAGACTAGCTGTTACACACAGTGATATCACCAGGCCTTTACTGTGGCCACAGACTAGCTGTTATACACAGTGATATCACCAGGCCTTTACTGTGGCCACAGACTAGCTGTTACACACAGTGATATCACCAGGCCTTTACTGTGGCCACAGACTAGCTGTTATACACAGTGATATCACCAGGCCTTTACTGTGGCCACAGACTAGCTGTTACACACAGTGATATCCCCTAGGCCTTTACTGTGGCCATACTAATGTTAACACAGTGATTTCACCAGGCCTTTACTGTGGCCACAGACTAGCTGTTACACACAGTGATATCACCAGGCCTTTACTGTGGCCACAGACTAGCTGTTAAACACAGTGATATCACCAGGCATTTACTGTGGCCACAGACTAGCTGTTACACACAGTGATATCACCAGGCCTTTACTGTGGCCACAGACTAGCTGTTACACACCACGTTCCTCTCACCTGGTAACTATCAGTCTCCCACTTCCTCAGGGCTCTGATCTATGGCGGATGGAGAGTCATGGTATATGCACACAGAGAGAGAGAGAGAGAGAGAGAGAGAGAGAGAGAGAGAGAGAGAGAGAGAGAGAGAGAGAGGGGGGGGGAGAAGAGGAGAGAGAGAAGTAGAAGGAGAGAGAGAGAGAAAGAGAGAACGGGAAAGAGGGAGGGGGAGTTAGACAGAGAGACAGAGACAGAGACACAGAGCGAAATAAGCACACACAACCATACTGTCAAATGGCAACGAGCAGATGTATATAATGAACTACAGTAGATATATAATGAACTACAGTAGATATATGAACTACAGTATATATATGATAAACTACAGTAGATATAAGATGAACTACAGTAGATATATGAAGAACTACAGTAGATGTATGATGAACTACAGTAGATACATGATAAACTACAGTAAATATATGATGAATTACAGTAGATATAGGATGAACTACAGTAGATATATGTTGAACTATAATGTCTATATGATAAACTACAGTAAATATATGATGAATTACAGTAGATATAAGATGAACTACAGTAGATATATGATAAACTACAGTAGATATATGATGAACTACAGTAAATATATGTTGAACTATAATGTCTATATGATAAACTACAGTAGATATATGATGAACTACAGTAGATATATGATAAACTACAGTAGATATATGATAAACTACAGTAGATATATGATGAACTACAGTAAATATATGTTGAACTATAATGTCTATATGATAAACTACAGTAGATATATGATGAACTACAGTAGATATATGATAAACTACAGTAGATATATGATGAACTACAGTAAATATATGTTGAACTATAATGTCTATATGATAAACTACAGTAGATATATGATGAACTACAGTAGATATATGATAAACTACAGTAGATATATGATAAACTACAGTAGATATATGATGAACTACAGTAAATATATGTTGAACTATAATGTCTATATGATAAACTACAGTAGATATATGATGAACTACAGTAGATATATGATAAACTACAGTAGATATATGATGAACTACAGTAAATATATGTTGAACTATAATGTCTATATGATAAACTACAGTAGATATATGATAAACTACAGTAGATATATGATGAACTACAGTAGATATATGATGAACTACAGTAGATATATGATAAACTACAGTAGATATATGATGAACTACAGTAGATATATGATAAACTACAGTAGATATAAGATGAACTACAGTAGATGTATGATGAACTACAGTAATATATATGATGAAAATACAGTAGATATAGGATGAACTACCCTGGTAGATATACCAACTGATGAACTACAGTAGATATAGTAGATGAACTACAGTATATATATGATAAACTACAGTAAATATATGATGAATTATAGTAGATATAGGATGAACTACAGTAGATATATTATGAACTACAGTATATATATGATAAACTACAGTAAATATATGATGAATTATAGTAGATATAGGATGAACTACAGTAGATATATGATGAACTACAGTAGATATATGATGAACTACAGTAGATACAGTAGATATATGATGAACTACAGTAGATATATGATAAACTACAGTAAATATATGATGAACTACAGTAGATATATGATGAACTACAGTAGATATAAGATGAACTACAGTAGATATAGGATGAACTACAGTAGATATAGGATGAACTACAGTAGATATATGATGAACTACAGTAGATATATGATAAACTACAGTAAATATATGATGAAATACAGTAGATATAGGATGAACTACAGTAGATATAGTAGAACTATATAGATAAAGATGAGACTACAGTAGATATATGATAAACTACAGTAATATATGATGAACTACAGTAGATATAGGATGAACTACAGTAGATATAAGATGAACTACAGTAGATATATGATAAACTACAGTAGATATAAGATGAACTACAGTAGATATATGATGAACTATACAGTAGATATATGATGAACTACAGTATAAGATGAACAGTAGATATAGATGAACTACAGTAAATATAGGATGAACTACAGTAGATATAGGATGAACTACAGTAGATATATGATGAACTACAGTAGATATATGATGAACTACAGTAGATATATGATGAACTACAGTAGATATAGGATGAACTACAGTAGATATAGGATGAACTACAGTAAATATATGATGAACTACAGTAGATATAGGATGAACTACAGTAGATATAGGATGAACTACAGTAGATATATGATGAACTACAGTAGATATATGATAAACTACAGTAAATATATGATGAACTACAGTAGATATAGGATGAACTACAGTAGATATAGGATGAACTACAGTAGATATAAGATGAACTACAGTAGATATATGATAAACTACAGTACATTTACATTACATTTAAGTCATTTAGCAGACGCTCTTATCCAGAGCGACTTACAAATTGGTGCATTCACCTTATGATATCCAGTGGGACAGTCACTTAACAATAGTGCATCTAAAACTTAGGGGGGGTGGGGTGAGAGGGATTACTTATCCTATCCTAGGTATTCCTTAAAGAGGTGGGGTTTCAGGTGTCTCCGGAAGGTGGTGATTGACTCCGCTGTCCTGGCGTCGTGAGGGAAGTAGATATATGATGAACTACAGTAGATATAAGATGAACTACAGTAGATATATGATAAACTACAGTAGATATATGATAAAGTACTGTAGATATATGATAAACTACAGTAGATATATGATAAAGTACTGTAGATATATGTTGAACTATAATGTCTATATGATAAACTACAGTAGATATATGATGAACTACAGTAAATATATGATGAACTACAGTACATATAGGATAAACTACAGTAAATATATGATGAATTACAGTAGATATATAATGAATTACAGTAGATATATGATGAACTACAATAGATATATGTTGAACTACAGTAGATATATGGTAAACTACAGACACTATATGATAAACTACAGTAGATATATGATAAACTAGAGTATATAAATGACAAACTACAGAAACTATATGATAAACTACAGACACTATATGATCTACTACAGAA
>NW_025752523.1:0-12441 GCF_021184085.1 Oncorhynchus gorbuscha | reverse complement strand
CCCTCGCCACAATAACAGAGCCTCAAACCAGAGAACTCGCTGCCCTCATCAACCCTCGCCTCAAACCAGAGAACTCACTGCCCTCATCAACCCTCGCCTCAAACCAGAGAACTCACTGCCCTCATCAACCCTCACCACAATAACAGAGCCTCAAACCAGAGAATTCACTGCCCTCATCAACCCTCGCCTCAAACCAGAGAACTCACTGCCCTCATTAATCCTCACCACAATAACAGAGCCTCAAACCAGCAAACTCACTGCCCTCATCAACCCTCGCCTCAAACCAGAGAACTCACTGCCCTCATCAACCCTCGCCTCAAACCAGCGAACTCACTGCCCTCATCAACCCTCGCCTCAAACCAGAGAACTCACTGCCCTCATCAATCCCCACCATAGTAACAGAGCCTCAAACCAGAGAACTCACTGCCCTCATCAACCCTCGCCTCAAACCAGCGAACTCACTGCCCTCATCAACCCTCGCCTCAAACCAGAGAACTCACTGCCCTCATAAATCCTCACCACAATAACAGAGCCTCAAACCAGAGAACTCACTGCCCTCATAAATCCTCACCACAATAACAGAGCCTCAAACCAGAGAACTCACTGCCCTCATCAACCCTCGCCACAATAACAGAGCCTCAAACCAGAGAACTCACTGCCCTCATAAATCCTCACCACAATAACAGAGCCTCAAACCAGAGAACTCACTGCCCTCATCAACCCTCGCCACAATAACAGAGCCTCAAACCAGAGAACTCGCTGCCCTCATCAACCCTCACCACAATGACAGAGCCTCAAACCAGAGAACTCGCTGCCCTCATCAACCCTCGCCACAATAACAGAGCCTCAAACCAGAGAACTCGCTGCCCTCATCAACCCTCGCCTCAAACCAGAGAACTCGCTGCCCTCATCAACCCTCGCCTCAAACCAGAGAACTCGCTGCCCTCATCACTCATCCCACCACAATAACAGAGCCTCAAACCAGAGAACTCACCAATCCCCAGCAACAGCCAATAGATAGAAGCTAGATATTAAAACAACACTAAGTAAAGCTGGTGAACCACTCCACGGAGCTCTCACAATCCTGTTGCTATTCTCAGTCTCTGAATCATCCCCGCTCCGAGAAGGGCTATTACTAGCGGCTCTGGGAGAGGACCTGCGACAGATTCTGATCCTCTCCTTATCCCCCAATCTCAACAGCCCAGTGTGTTCTGACAGATCGCCAAGCGCCACAGGGCTTGACAGGATTAGGCAACGCTGATCAGACAGGAGATACCATCCTGCCTTTACACAACAGCCAACAGGGGGTAGAGAGAGAGGTAACGAGAGAGAGGGGTAGCGCGAGAGACAGGGTTATTAATGTGAGAGAGCGAGAGGGGTAAGGAGAGAAAGGGAGATGTAACTAGAGATAGGTAACAAGGAGAGAGAGGTAACGAGAGAGGGGAAACGAGAGAGAGCGAGAGAGAGCGAGAGAGAGAGAGAGAGAGAGCGAGGTATCGAGAGAGAGACAAAGAGTTGGGCGAGAGAGAGAGTTGGGCGAGAGAGAGAGACAAAGAGGTGGGCGGGAGAGAGACAAAGAGGTGGGCGAGAGAGAGACAAAGAGGTGGGCGAGAGAGAGACAAAGAGGTGGGCGAGAGAGAGACAAAGAGGTGGGCGAGAGAGAGAGTTGAGAGAGAGAGACAAAGAGGTGGGCGGGAGAGAGACAAAGAGGTGGGCGAGAGAGAGACAAAGAGGTGGGCGAGAGAGAGACAAAGAGGTGGGCGAGAGAGAGACAAAGAGTTGAGAGAGAGGTGGGCGAGAGAGAGACAAAGAGGTGGGCGAGAGAGAGACAAAGAGATGGGCGAGAGAGAGACAGAGGTGGGCGAGAGAGAGAGACAAAGAGGTGGTCAAGAGAGAGAGACAAAGAGGTTGGCGAGAGAGAGACAGAGGTGGGCGAGAGAGACAATGAGGTGGGCAAGAGAGAGACAGAGGTGGGCGAGAGAGAGAGACAAAGAGGTGCGCGAGAGAGAGAGACAGAGGTGGGCGAGAGAGACACAAAGAGGTGGGCGGGAGAGAGACAAAGAGGAAGGCGAGAGAAAGACAGAGGTGGGCGAGAAAGAGAGACATATTCAACTTGAGCTCCTGATATATTTCATATTTTTTTCTTCATAAAATGAGAATAACACTCAAATCTAAAAATAATTTCAGACAAGTGATGAACAACAACTCTATTCATTCAGAATAGAAAAAAAGTTACTTTGCGCCTCAAGTTTTGACTCGAGCTAGCCAGCATGCTAACAAGCTAGCCAGCATGCTAACAAGCTAGACAGCATGCTAACAAGCTAGCCAGCATGCTAACAAGCTAGCCAGAAGAAACCTAGCAAGGGGAGTTAATACAACTACATCAAACGACCAAACTGAGTGAGTAAACCAAAAAGGAGACGGACTAACTTTAAACATATCTTGTGTTTTTTTTTGTGTGAAGATTTGTCCACTCTTTTTGCTGTTTTTGAGCTAAGTACAGCTAGCTGGCAACAGCAGCAGACCCGAACAACTTCGGTTGCCGTAGCGCGTGGCAGCAGAACAGGCAGCAGCAGTAGTAGCAGAGCCCACAAGCACCATGTCCCACTCCTCCTCAGCTGAATCCATTCCCTACCCTCCAGAGGCCAAAAATGACACAACGAGAAGCTTTTTAAGCAGGCCACTACTAAAGGAGGCCAGAAACCCTTTTTCGCAGACATGCCTCTACAAAAAGCGGTGATGTGAGTATCTCATCTTCCTCACTGACCCGCCAAACGCATGGCGCTCAGCAGTGTGCTCTCACTACCCATCCATAAAGAAAGAGGGAATCTGTAATGGTGGGCGCTGAAAGTCAAAGAGACAGACCCTGACAGCACCATGATAACAATCAACCTCTACAAGACTGGGACTGTCATGGTGCAAGGTAACATTAGGCTGTTTGAAACAGACTTTCAGACCATTAAGGAGAGAGCAGAGAGAGGACACCACCAGTGACATGCCCTCCCACAAGACAAACTCCACCAGCACCACCCTCACCCCTACTCTCCCACCCAAAGGCATCAGCACCTCTCTTCCCACCATGGTGGAGGACATGCCCCAGGAGGGAGAGCAACCCCCCTCAGTGCAGAGCAGGTTCAGGCCCTCCCTCACCACCATGGCTGCCATGAGGGATGAGTTCACCAGACTGGAGAGTGGTCCTGCTGAAGGTGAAGGCATAAAGCAAGCAGCAACCAGACAACCACACCTTAGAGGAGCTCCTAACCAAGAGTGAGGACAGAGCAGAACAGCAACCTTCGACACAGCTGAAAGAGGGTTCAGCAAAGAGAGGCAGGACTCAAGAGAGCTGGCTGATCTAACAAAGGAGGTGAGAGCTGGCTGATCTAACAAAGGAGGTGAGAAACTGGCTGATCTAACAAAGGAGGTGAGAGAGCTGGCTGATCTAACAAAGGAGGTGAGAGCTGGCTGATCTAACAAAGGAGGCGAGAGAGCTGGCTGATCTAACAAAGGAGGTGAGAGCTGGCTGATCTAACAAAGGAGGAGAGAGCTGGCTGATCTAACAAAGGAGGTGAGAGAGCTGGCTGATCTAACAAAGGAGGTGAGAGAGCTGGCTGATCTAACAAAGGAGGTGAGAGCTGGCTGATCTAACAAAGGAGGTGAGAGCTGGCTGATCTAACAAAGGAGGTGAGAGAGCTGGCTGATCTAACAAAGGAGGAGAGAGCTGTAGTAATAACGATCTGACCACTCTAAGAGAGGACAGGCTGCAGGAGAGAAAGAGAACAGAGGACAGACTGCAGGAGAGAAAGAGGACAGACTGCAGGAGAGAACAGAGGACAGACTGCAGGAGAGAACAGAGGACAGACTGCAGGAGAGAAAGAGGACAGAGGACAGACTGCAGGAGAGAAAGAGGACAGACTGCAGGAGAGAAAGAGGACAGACTGCAGGAGAGAACAGAGGACAGACTGCAGGAGAGAAAGAGGACAGACTGCAGGAGAGAAAGAGGACAGACTGCAGGAGAGAACAGAGGACAGACTGCAGGAGAGAAAGAGGACAGACTGCAGGAGAGAAAGAGGACAGACTGCAGGAGAGAAAGAGGACAGACTGCAGGAGAGAAAGAGGACAGACTGCAGGAGAGAAAGAGGACAGACTGCAGGAGAGAAAGAGGACAGACTGCAGGAGAGAAAGAGGACAGACTGCAGGAGAGAAAGAGGACAGACTGCAGGAGAGAAAGAGGACAGACTGCAGGAGAGAAAGAGGACAGACTGCAGGAGAGAAAGAGGACAGACTGCAGGAGAGAAAGAGGACAGACTGCAGGAGAGAAAGAGGACAGACTGCAGGAGAGAAAGAGGACAGACTGCAGGAGAGAAAGAGGACAGACTGCAGGAGAGAAAGAGAAAAGAGGACAGACTGCAGGAGAGAACAGAGGACAGACTGCAGGAGAGAAAGAGAAAAGAGGACAGACTTCAGACACAGACTGTCTTTGTCTCTCCCTAGACACAAAAGGAGAAAGGTGTGGTACCCAACAACGCAGAGTGCCATGGGACTGCTTGACAAGGCCCATCTCGGGTCGCCAAGCCACATAATCATACACATCGGAAGCAGCGACGCTGCATGCTCAGCAGGAGTGGGTGGCGACTGCACTACGGGGAGTGATTGAGAAGGCCTCCGCAATCTTCCCCAAATCAAGAATCGTTATGTCAACCCTTCTACAGAGGAAGGACCTCTGCGACCCAATGTACACCTGGCCCACCATCCCACCCTCGATCTGGACTCTCTCTATGACCATGTTCACCTGTACAGGGAGACAGTCCCCACCACCCCACCCTCGATCTGGACTGTCTCTATGACCATGTTCACCTGTACAGGGAGACAGTCCCCACAATCCCACCCTCGATCTGGACCGTCTCTATGACCATGTTCACCTGTACAGGGAGACAATCCCATCCTCGATCTGGACTGTCTCTATGACCATGTTCACCTGTACAGGGAGACAATCCCATCCTCGATCTGGACTGTCTCTATGACCATGTTCACCTGTACAGGGAGCCAGTCCCCATCCTCGATCTGGACTGTCTCTATGACCATGTTCACCTGTACAGGGAGACAGTCCCCACCACCCCACCCTCGATCTGGACTGTCTCTATGACCATGTTCACCTGTACAGGGAGACAGTCCCCACCACCCCACCCTCGATCTGGACTGTCTCTATGACCATGTTCCCCTGTACAGGGAGACAGTCCCCACCACCCCACCCTCGATCTGGACTGTCTCTATGACCATGTTCACCTGTACAGGGAGACAGTCCCCACCACCCCACCCTCGATCTGGACTGTCTCTATGACCATGTTCACCTGTACAGGGAGACAGTCCCCATCCTTGCCAAGACTCTCAAGGAGGTCACTTTAAACCGCGGTCCGACAATTAACTTTAACTTACGGATGAGCCTCCACTTGTCACAGGCCGGCTCATAGCCTGTGGCAACAATGAGGGGACGCGAACAACAGGTATAGGCCAATTAAAACATGTTCTTTATTGTAAACAAAACTATTAACTTTAAACTAAGAAAAAGGAATGAGGTGTGGAAGTATCATAATGTAAGGTGTTTGTAAAGTGCATGGATGCGTGAATCTGTGTGTGTGAATGACTGAGGGAAAACTCTGCAAAACTACAAAGAAACAAACAAAACAGGTTCATACCTGGAGGAGCGGAGAGAGAGAGAGAGGTGATATTAGTGACAGTTTAAATACTCTGATTGCAGGTGACTCCGATCACTAACGACCCTCCTCTGCCTGCAGGAGGAGCCGCCCCTGCAATGCAGAGGAGGGGCTGTGACAGTCTCCATCCAGGAACAAATCGGAGCAATCTCCACCCCACCGAGATCACCGAGACAACACCCCGGACCAGCACCCTGGAACCCCCAGCCACGACCACAGCACCACCAACCTCAATGCCGACCTGTTGTATTCAGCATTTCACTGTGAGGTCTACTACACCTGTTGTATTCAGCATTTCACTGTGAGGTCTACTACACCTGTTGTATTCAGCATTTCACTGTGAGGTCTACTACACCTGTTGTATTCAGCATTTCACTGTGAGGGTCTACTACCCTGTTGTATTCAGCATTTCACTGAGGTCTACCACCTGTAGTATTCAGCATTTCACTGTGGGTCTCCCTGCGCCTGTTGTATTCAGCATTTCACTGTGAGGTCTACTACACCTGTAGTATTCAGCATTTCACTGTGAGGTCTACTACACCTGTTGTATTCAGCATTTCACTGTGAGGTCTACTACACCTGTTGTATTCAGCATTTCACTGTGAGGTCTACTACACCTGTAGTATTCAGCATTTTACTGTGAGGTCTACTACACCTGTTGTATTCAGCATTTCACTGTAAGGTCTACAACACCTGTTGTATTCAGCATTTCACTGTAAGGTCTACAACACCTGTTGTATTCAGCATTTCACTGTTCGGTCTACTACACCTGTTGTATTCAGCATTTCACTGTTAGGTCTACTACACCTGTTGTATTCAGCATTTCACTGTGAGGTCTACTACACCTGTAGTATTCAGCATTTCACTGCAAGGTCTACTTAGAGGTTTGGCAAACCTTTGTTTCATTTAATTAATATATTAATCTACAAAGTAGCCTTGATGTCAATTTCCCTGTGTACAATATGGTCTCCCTATCCTGGGACTGGCCAGCGGACATGTTTTGAAGAGTCTGGATGTCCACTGATACAGAACACTGTGGCAAACACCGTACACTCTGCCTGCTGGTAATAAAATATACTAAGACCTTCCTTGTCCGCAATGTCTGCAGCATTACAAAGAAAAAGCTTACTACCTGATTCTGATGCACAGATAGCTTACTACCTATTGATAATACTACCTGATTCTGTTGTACAGATAGCTTATTGGTAATACTACCTGATTATGTTGCACAGATAGCTTACTACCTATTGATAATACTACCTGATTATGTTGTACAGATAGCTTACTACCTATTGATAATACTACCTGATTCTGTTGCACAGATAGCTTACTACCTATTGATAATACTACCTGATTCTGTTGTACAGATAGCTTACTACCTATTGATAATACTACCTGATTCTGTTGTACAGATAGCTTACTACCTATTGATAACACTACCTGATTCTGATGCACAGATGGCACTACACCTATTGATGTACTACCTGATTCTGATGCACAGATAGCTTACCTATTGATAATACTACCTGATTCACATGCACAGAAGCCTACCTATTGATAACACTACCTGATTCTGTTGTACAGATAACACTACCTATTGATAATACTACCTGATTCTGATGCACAGATAGCTTACTACCTATTGATAATACTACCTGATTCTGATGCAATGGTCTTCAACTATTGATAATACTACCTGATTATGTTGTACGAATGAATGACTTACTACCTATTGATAATACTACCTGATTCTGTTGTACAGATAGCTTATTGATAATACTACCTGATTCTGATGCACAGATAGCTTACTACCTATTGATAATACTACCTGATTCTGTTGTACAGATAGCTTACTACCTATTGATAATACTACCTGATTCTGTTGTACAGATAGCTTACTACCTATTGATAATACTACCTGATTCTGTTGTACAGATAGCTTATTGATAATACTACCTGATTCTGTTGTACAGATAGCTTATTGATAATACTACCTGATTCTGTTGTACAGATAGCTTATTGATAATACTACCTGATTCTGTTGTACAGATAGCTTATTGATAATACTACCTGATTCTGTTGTACAGATAGCTTATTGATAATACTACCTGATTCTGTTGTACAGATAGCTTATTGATAATACTACCTGATTCTGTTGTACAGATAGCTTATTGATAATACTACCTGATTCTGTTGTACAGATAGCTTATTGATAATACTACCTGATTCTGTTGTACAGATAACTATTGATAATACTACCTGATTCTGTTGTACAGATAACACTACCTATTGATAATACTACCTGATTCTGTTGTACAGATAGCTTTATTGATAATACTACTGATTCTGTTGTACAGATAGCTTACTACCTATTGATAATACTACCTGATTCTGTTGTACAGATAGCTTATTGATAATACTACCTGATTCTGTTGTACAGATAAGCATTGATAATACTTACCTGATTGTGTTGTACGAATGCGTTCAAGCTTTTTGCACATTGTTGAGGACACTCTCCGGGCCCAGCAGGCTGTGGACAGACCAGTGGGGTGTTTGTAGAATCTATAAAACACTCCAGACAGCTCTGTGATGCTGAGGACACTCAGGCCCAGCAGGCTGTGGACAGACCAGTGAGTGTTTAGTAGAGAAGTCTATAAAAGGCTCAGACAGCTCTGTGATGCTGAGGACACTCAGGCCTTAGGCAGGCTGTGGACAGACCAGTGGGGTGTGTTTAGTAGAAAAGTCTATAAAAGACAGACGGCTCTGTGATGCTGAGGACACTCCAGACCCAGGGCTGTGGACAGACCAGTGGGGTGTTTAGTAGAGAAGTCTATAAAAGGCTCAGACAGCTCTGTGATGCTGAGGATACAGGATAGATGGCAGGGAGAACTCTGGTTGTTGCATTTGAAAGCCCTGTGTCAGCGGGGGAGGGGAAGCACGGAGGCGTTTTTAAGGATATTTCATTCATAATGGCCCCAGAGCAAGGAAAAGCCATGGGGGGAATATATGCCCTCAAGACAACCAGTATGTCAGTTTCCAAGTGGCTGACCGACTGAATGTTCAGTTTGAAAAGGTGTGTGTGTGTGTGTGTGAATGTGTGTTGTGAGTTCCTGTTTACCTTGGCGGGGCCCAGTTGTGTCTGGTGCAGTCAGGAGGGGTGCCGACATAGGTCTTGTTTCTCAGGTCCACGTTAACTACCAGCATGCCTGGGAACAGAGAGAGGGAGAGAAGGAATGATGATCACAGAGGAACTGTCATCATGTCTTCCTTCATCAGTCAAGGGGTGTAAACCCATCCTGCCTTCTAGTGAGTCCGAGCCACTGTGCTCCCTGCCTCTGCACTGGTCTGAGCTTTTCATCTGGTTATTTATAAAGCCACTGTGACCTCTGCCTCTGCACTGCTCTGAGCTTTTCATCTGGTTATTTATAAGCCACTGTGACCTCTGTACTGCTCTGAGCTTTTCATCTGGTTATTTATAAAGCCACTGTGACCTCTGCCTCTGCACTGCTCCTGACTTTTCATCTGGTTATTTATAAAGCCACTGTGACCTCTGCCTCTGCACTGCTCTGAGCTTTTCATCTGGTTATTTATAAGCCACTGTGACCTCTGCACTGCTCTGAGCTTTTCATCTGGTTATTTATAAGCCACTGTGACCTCTGCACTGCTCTGAGCTTTTCATCTGGTTATTTATAAGCCACTGTGACCTCTGCACTGCTCTGAGCTTTTCATCTGGTTATTTATAAAGCCACTGTGACCTCTGCACTGCTCTGAGCTTTTCATCTGGTTATTTATAAGCCACTGTGACCTCTGCCTCTGCACTGCTCTGAGCTTTTCATCTGGTTATTTATAAGCCACTGTGACCTCTGCCTCTGCACTGCTCTGAGCTTTTCATCTGGTTATTTATAAAGCCACTGTGACCTCTGCCTCTGCACTGCTCTGAGCTTTTCATCTGGTTATTTATAAGCCACTGTGACCTCTGTACTGCTCTGAGCTTTTCATCTGGTTATTTATAAAGCCACTGTGACCTCTGCCTCTGCACTGCTCTGAGCTTTTCATCTGGTTATTTATAAAGCCACTGTGACCTCTGCCTCTGCACTGCTCTGAGCTTTTCATCTGGTTATTTATAAGCCACTGTGACTCTGCACTGCTCTGAGCTTTTCATCTGGTTATTTATAAGCCACTGTGACCTCTGCACTGCTCTGAGCTTTTCATCTGGTTATTTATAAGCCACTGTGACCTCTGCCTCTGCACTGCTCTGAGCTTTTCATCTGGTTATTTATAAAGCCACTGTGACCTCTGCTGATGTAAAACCAAAAGGGCTTTATAAATACATTTGATTAATTGAACACTTAATGAAGAGTGATATTAGCATAGCATGACAACTTCCATCCCAATACCAAGGTGCCGATGTATTGCGATTCAATACTGTGATTTTATTGAGATTCGATGTTCCAAACATATGTCTGCTGCCACGATGGACGAGAGAGAGAGAGGCAGAGAGAGAGAGAGAGAGAGAGAGAGAGAGAGAGAGACAGAGAGAGACAGAGAGTGACAGAGAGAGACAGAGAGAGACAGAGACAGAGAGGGAGAGAAACAGAGAGAGACAGAGAGAGAGAGAGACAGAGAGAGAGAGAGACAGAGAGAGAGAGAGAGACAGAGAGAGAGAGAGAGAGAGAGAGAGAGAGAGGAGAGGGAGAGAGACAGAGAGACAGAGAGAGACAGAGAGAGAGACAGAGAGAGAGACAGAGAGACAGAGAGAGAGAGAGAGAGAGGGAGACAGAGAGAGACAGAGAGGGAGAGAGAGAGAGAGAGAGAGGGAGAGAGAGAGAGAGGGAGAGAGACGTGAGAAAACAAGTTTTGATCAGTCAGGGAAATAAAACATGCTAAAAACAAATTGGCTTTCTGTTTTGAAAAGATGGAGAACAAGAAACCTACTGGAGTTTTGGTGCAGGTAGCCACAAACATAATATTGAGATAATGTCAAAATGATACGATGTATCGTCAAAAATAATATCCTGATATGTAACTACCGACCCCCCCCCCCCATCACTACTAGTAAACATAAAACTGTGTACTAGAATCGGTCATACTAATCAAATCAAATCAAATATTATTAGTCACATGCGCCGAATACAACAGTGAAATGCTTACTTAGTTTCAAAGTTTTAAAAAATACAGATAAGAATAAGAAATTAAAGTCACGAGTAATTCAATTAAAACAACAATAGCGAGGCTTTATACAGGGGGTACCAGTACAGAGTCAATGTGGAGGCTTTATACAGGGGGTACAGTACAGAGTCTATGTGGAGGCTATATACAGGGGTTACCAGTACAGAGTCAATGTGGAGGCTATATACAGGGGTACCAGTACAGAGTCAATGTGGAGGCTATATACAGGGGGTACCAGTACAGAGTCAATGTGGAGGCTATATACAGAGTTGCCAGTACCCAGAGTCAATGTGGAGGCTATATACAGGGGTACCAGTACAGAGTCAATGTGGAGGCTATATACAGGGTGTTACGGTACAGAGTCAATGTGGAGGCTATATACAGGGGTACCAGTACAGAGTCAATGTGGAGAGCTATATGAGGGGTACCATTTAGAGTCAATAATGGAGGCTATATACAGGGGTACCAGTACAAGAGTCAATGTGGAGGCTATATACAGGGGTACCAGTACAGAGTCAATATTGAGCTATATACAGGGGTACCGGTGCCGAGTCAATGTGGAGGCTCTATACAGGGGTACCAGTACAGAGTCAATGTGGAGGCTATATACAGGGGGTACCAGTACAGAGTCAATGTGGAGGCTATATACAGGGTGTTACGGTACAGATTCAATGTGGAGGCTATATACAGGGGGTACCGGTACCGAGTCAATCTGGAGGCTCTATACAGGGGGTACCGGTACCGAGTCAATGTGGAGGCTCTATACAGGGGGTACCAGTACAGAGTCAATGTGGAGGCTATATACAGGGTGTTACGGTACAGAGTCAATGTGGAGGCTATATACAGGGTGTTACGGTACAGAGTAAATGTGGAGGCTCTATACAGGGGGTACCAGTACAGAGTCAATGTGGAGGCTATATACAGGGTGTTACGGTACAGAGTCAATGTGGAGGCTATATACAGGGTGTTACGGTACAGAGTCAATGTGGAGGCTCTATACAGGGGGTACCAGTACAGAGTCAATGGTCCTTCTGTAGCTCAGTTGTTAGAGCATGGCGCTTGTAACGCCAGGGTAGTGGGTTCGATCCCCGGGACCACCCATACGTAGAATGTATGCACACATGACTGTAAGTCGCTTTGGATAAAAGCGTCTGCTAAATGGCATATATTATTATATTATTTAATGTGGAGGCTATATACAGGGGGTACCGGTACCGAGTCAATGTGGAGGCTATATACAGGGGGTACCGGTACAGAGTCAATGTGGAGGCTATATACAGGGGTACCGCTACAGAGTCAATGTGGAGGCTATATACAGGGGGTACCAGTACAGAGTCAATGTGGAGGCTATATACAGGGGGTACCAGTACAGAGTCAATGTGGAGGCTATATACAGGGGGTACCGGTACCGAGTCAATGTGGAGGCTCTATACAGGGGGTACCAGTACAGAGTCAATGTGGAGGCTATATACAGGGGGTACCAGTACAGAGTCAATGTGGAGGCTATATACAGGGTGTTACGGTACAGATTCAATGTGGAGGCTATATACAGGGGTACCGC
>NW_025752522.1:7500-12443 GCF_021184085.1 Oncorhynchus gorbuscha | reverse complement strand
CAGCATTTCACTGTGAGGTCTACTACACCTGTTGTATTCAGCATTTCACTGTGAGGTCTACTACACCTGTTGTATTCGGCCCATGTGACTAATAACATTTGATTTGAACATTTGATTTGATACTCTACAATAAAGTGGGCAATCCCAGCCACTTTTCAAGGTCCCAAAATGTATGTACCAATTCCATATTCACCTTCTAATCAGGGTTATGTTGAATAATATCCAGACAATACCTGTAGGAACAAACTGAATGACTCTAAGAGAATAGGGTTTTAGCTTATGCTAATCATTACAGGCTGTGTGTTTTAGATGTACTTGCTGATTGGCCAAGGCTGTGTGTTCGTGTGCTCATGATTTATGTTGTGTTGTCCCCCCCCCCACAGTCATCCTAATTTATGTTGTGTTGTCCCCCCCCACACAGTCATCCTGATTTATGTTGTGTTGTCTCCCCCCACAGTCATCCTGATTTATGTTGTGTTGTCCCCCCCCACAGTCATCCTGATTTATGTTGTGTTGTCCCCCACAGTCATCCTAATTTATGTTGTGTTGTCCCCACAGTCATCCTAATTTATGTTGTGTTGTCCCCCCACAGTCATCCTGATTTATGTTATATTTGTCCCCCCCCACAGTCATCCTGATTTATGTTGTGTTGTCTCCCCACAGTCATCCTGATTTATGTTGTGTTGTCTCCCCCCACAGTCATCCTGATTTATGTTGTGTTGTCCCCCCACAGTCATCCAGATTTATGTTGTGTTGTCCCCCACAGTCATCCTGATTTATGTTGTGTTGTCCCCCCACAGTCATCCTGATTTATGTTGTGTTGTCCCCCCCCACAGTCATCCTGATTTATGTTGTGTTGTCCCCCTCCACAGTCATCCTGATTTATCAGTCATCTAATTTATGTTGTGTTGTCACCCCCACAGTCATCCTAATTTATGTTGTATTTGTCCCCCACAGTCATCCTGGTTATGTTGTGTTGTCCCCCCCACAGTCATCCTAATTTATGTTTGTGTTGTCCCCCCACAGTCATCCTGATTTATGTTGTAGTTGTCTCCCCCCACAGTCATCCTGATTTTATGTTGTGTTGTCTCCCCACAGTCATCTGATTTATGTTGTGTGTCCCCCCACAGTCATCCCTGATTTATGTTGTGTTGTCCCCCTCCAGTCATCCTGATTTATGTTGTGTTTCTTCTCCCCCCACAGTCATCCTGATTTATGTTGTGTTGTCCCCCACAGTCATCTAATTTATGTTGTATTGTCCCCCCACAGTCATCCTAATTTATGTTGTGTTGTCCCCCCACAGTCATCTGATTTATGTTGTGTTATCTCCCCACAGTCATCCTGATTTTTGTTGTTGTTGTCCCCCACAGTCATCCTGATTTATGTTGTGTTGTCCCCCCACAGTCATTCATTGTGTTGTCTTGTCCCCCACAGTCATCTAATTTATGTTGTATTGTCCCCCTCCCACAGTCATCCTGATTTATGTTGTGTTGTCTCCCCCCCACAGTCATCCTGATTTATGTTGTGTTGTCCCCCCCACAGTCATCCTGATTTATGTTGTGTTGTCCCCCCCACAGTCATCCTAATTTATGTTGTGTTGTCACCCCCCACAGTCATCCTGATTTATGTTGTGTTGTCCCCCCCTCACAGTCATCCTGATTTATGTTGTGTTGTCCCCCCCACAGTCATCCTGATTTATGTTGTGTTGTCCCCCCCACAGTCATCCTGATTTATGTTGTGTTGTCTCCCCCCACAGTCATCCTGATTTTTGCTGTGTTGTTGTCCCCCCACAGTCATCCTGATTTATGTTGTGTTGTCCCCCCACAGTCATCCTGATTTATGTTGTGTTGTCCCCCCACAGTCATCCTGATTTATGTTGTGTTGTCCCCCCACAGTCATCCTGATTTATGTTGTGTTGTCCCCCCCCACAGTCATCCTGATTTTTGTTGTGTGTCCCCCTCACAGTCATCCTATGATTTATGTTGTGTTGCCCCCCACAGTCATCCTGATTTATGTTGTCTTCTCCCTACAGTCTTCCTGATTTATGTTGTGTTGTCCCCCCTCACAGTCATCCTGGTTTATGTTGTGTTATCTCCCTCACAGTCATCCTGCTTTATGTTGTGTTGTCTCCCTCACAGTCATCCTGATTTATGTTGTGTTGTCTCCTCACAGTCATCCTGCTTTCTGCATTATTGTGATATTCTGATGTTTTGGGCAGGAATACGTTTCATTATTATTGTATAGTATAGTATACTACTTTAGGCCAGGGCTCTATGGGCACCCTATTCCCTATAGTTCATAATTTAGACCAGAGCCCTATAGCACCCTGTTCCTATATAGTGCAATACTTTTTGACCAGAGCCTTAGGCCCTAGTGAAAAGTAGTGCACCTGCCATAGGGCATAGGGTGACATTTTGATGAAGGGGCCCAGTCTCTTATATCTGCCCTGTTCCAGCCGGAGGGGAACGTCTAAAAAGTTACTTCGTTTTCTGAGATATTCCTCCTTTTCCTTCTTTCTCTCCTTCCTCTCTTCCTTTCACCCGCTCTCCATCTCTCCCTCCCTTCCTCTCTCCATTTTTTTCTTCCTCTCCTCTCTGTCTCCGTCTCCCTCTTCCTTTTTCTCCCTCTTCTCTCTTCCTCTCCTCTCCTTCCCCTCTTCCTCTCCTCTTCCTCTCCGTCTTCCTCTCCCCTCTTCCTCTCCTCTTCCTCTCCCTCTTCCTCTCCCTCTCCTTCTCCTCTGTCTCCCTCTTCCTCTCCCTCTTCTCTTCTCTCCTCTCCCTTCCTCTTCCTCTTCCCTCCTCCCTCTCCTTCCCCCCCTCTTCCCTCTCCCTCTTCCCCTCTCCGTCTTCCTCTTTTTCCTCTCCCTCTTCCCTCTCCCCTTCTCTCTCCCTCTCCTTCTCCCTCTGTCTCCCTCTTCCTCTCCCTCTCCCTCTCCTCTCCCTCTCCTCTTCCTCTCCCTCTCCCTCTCCTCTCCCTCTCCTCTCCCTCTCCCTCTCCTCTCCCTCCTCCCTCTCCCTCTCCCTCTCCTTCTCCTCTGTCTCCTCTCCTCTCCTCTCCTCCCTCTCCTCTCCTCTCCTCTCCTTCTCCGCTGTTTCACATCGTCTCTTTTTATCCCTCTTCTCTACTCTCTCTCTATCTCTCCATTCCTCCTCTCCAGTCCATCCGGCCACAGAGTCAGCTTTTCTCTCTCACCCTCCGCCACCACACATCTCCCCTTTCCCCTCTCATGATCACACACACATAGGTTATCTCACTCTCTTCCTACAGGGAGGAGTGAGTCCTTCTGGCCCTCTCCTCTCCCACGTCATGTGTGGCCCCAGGGCCTTGGAGGAAATGCCAAGTGAAACATGGGCCAGGAGTTCTGCGTCCCAAATGTCACCCTATTCCCTGCTATGAGATTGGTCTCAAGTAGTGCACTATATAGTGAATAAGGTGCCATTTGGGACTCCGGCTGTGGACTGGGGAGCTGGGAGGGAGAGGAGAGCAGCTGGACTGGGGAAACCTCCACTGCACTCCGGGCTACAGGTGCTGAGGGGAGGGAGGGGAGGGAGGAGGGAGGGAGGAGGAGGGAGGAGGGAGGGAGGGAGGAGGAGGAGGGGAGGGAGGAGGAGGAGGGTCAGAATACACCCAGGCTATGTCAGAGTGGGGGGGAGTATTTAGTCAGCCACCAATTGTGCAAGTTCTCCAACTTAAAAAAGATGTGAGAGGCCTGTCATTTTCATCATAGGTACATCTTCAACTATGACAGACAAAATGAGAAAACACAATAATAATAATTCATTTGCAAATTATGGTGGAAAATAAGTATTTAGTCACCTACAAACAAGCAAGATTTCTGGCTCTCACAGACCTGTAATTTCTTCTTTAAGAAGCTCCTCTGTCCTCCACTCGTTACCTGTATTAATGGCACCTGTTTGAACTTGTTATCAGTATAAAGACACCTGTCCACAACCTAAAACAGTCACACTCCAAACTCCACTATGGCCAAGACCAAAGAGCTGTCAAAGGACACCAGAAACAAAATTATATTGAGGTAATCTATATAGGAATATGGCTCTGGTCTAAAGTAGTGCTATATATAGGGAATAGGGCCCTGGTCTAGTAGTGCTCGATATAGGGAATAGGGCCCTGGTCTAAAGTAGTGCTCGATATAGGGAATAGGGCCCTGGTCTAAAGTAGTGCTCGATAGGGAATAGGGCCCCGGGTCTAAAGTAGTGCTCGATATAGGGAATATGGCTCTGGTCTAAAGTAGTGCTCGATATAGGGAATAGGGCCCTGGTCTAAAAGTAGTGCTCGATATAGGGAATAGGGCTGTGGTCAAATTTTGTTGAAGCACCACGTTTTTTAAATACATCTTAGAACTTAGAACACTGTAATGTAAAAAAATCTGAATAATTTCCGGGTTGGGCACTGTATATATGCTACATGACTAACAAGATGTGGACACCTGCTAGTTAAACATCTCATTCCAAAATCATGGACATTAATATGGAGTTGGTCCCCCTTTGCTGCTATAACAGCCTCCACTCTTCTGGGAAGACTTTCCACCTATAGATGTTGGGCATTGCTGCTATAGCAGCCTCCACTCTTCTGGGAAGACTTTCCACTAGATGTTGGAGCATTGCTGCTATAACAGCCTCCACTCTTCTGGGAAGACTTTCCACTAGATGTTGGAGCATTGCTGCTATAACAGCCTCCACTCTTCTGGGAAGACTTTCCACTAGATGTTGGAGCATTGCTGCTATAACAGCCTCCACTCTTCTGGGAAGGCTTTCCACTAGATGTTGGGAAATTGCTGCTATAACAGCATCCACTTCTTCTGGGAAGACTTTCCACTAGATGTTGACATTGCTGCTATAACAGCCTTCCTACTCTTCTGGGAAGACACTAGATGTTGAGCATTGCTGCTATAACAGCCTTCCACTCTTCTGGGAAGACTTTCC
>NW_025752522.1:0-2500 GCF_021184085.1 Oncorhynchus gorbuscha | reverse complement strand
CACCTTCTAACTGCCTGTTCTCCAGGACACCTACACCACCCGGTGTCACAGGAAGGCCAAAAAGATCATCAAGGACAACAACCTGTGAGTTGGTTGACTCCGAAGTAAATGTTGTTGTAAAAACACACTTTTCCAAGGACTTTGAGAAACCAAAAGGGAGTAATCATTAGTAAGATAAAGATTGGTTCTGGTAAAAACACACTTTTCCAAGGACATTGAGAAACCAAAAGTGACTAATCATTAGTAAGATAAACATTGGTTCTGGTAAAAACACACTTTTCCAAGGACATTTTAGAAACAAAAAGTGACTAATCATTAGATAGATAAAAGTGGATTTCTAGTTAAACTTTTCCTGCCCTGATGAGTCTGTTGCCTGACTCAATTCTAATGAGGATAATAACAGAGGTATGTGTGTGAGTAGAGAGAGGAGAGGACAGAGAGGAGAGGAGGGAGGAGAGGAAGAAGGAGAGGACGGAGGAGAGGAGAGGATGGAGGAGAGGAGAGGATGGAGGAGAGGACGGAGGAGAGGAAAGGACAGAGAGGAGAGGAAGGAGGGGAGGATGGAGAGGAGAGGATGGAGGAGAGGACAGAGAGGAGAGGAAGGAGGAGAGGACAGAGAGGAGAGGACATAATTCTGCTGTGTTGTGACAAGGTAGGGGTGGTATACAGAAGATAACCCTATTTGGTAAAATACCAAGTGCATATTATAGCAAGAATAGCTCAAATAAGCAAAGAGAAACGACAGCCCATCATTACTTTAAGACAGGTCAGTCAATACGGAACATTTCAAGAACTTTGAATGTTTCTTTAAGTGCAGTCGCAAAAACCATCAAACACTATGATGAAACTGGCTCTCATGAGGACCGCCACTGGAAAGGAAGACCCAGAGTTACCTCTGCTGCGGAGGATAAGTTCATTAGAGTTACCAGCCTCAGAAATTGCAGCCCAAATAAATGCTTTACAGAGTTCAAGTAACAGACACATCTCAACATCAACTGTTCAGAGGAGACCGTGTGAATCAGGCCTTCGTGGTCAAATTGCTGCAAAGAAACCACTAGTAAAGGACACCAATAAGAAGATACTTGTTTGGGCCAAAAAACACGAGGAATGGACATTAGACCTTAGACATTAGACATTATTGTCCTTTGGTCTGATTAGTCCAAATTTGAGATTTTTGGTTCCAACGCTTTGTGAGACGTAGAGTAGGTGAACGGATGATCCCTGCATGTGTGGTTCCCACCGTGAAGCATGGAGGAGGAGGTGTGGGGGTGCTTTGCTGATGACCTGGCCTCCACAACCACCCGACCTCAATCCAATTGAGATGGTTTGGGATGAGTTGGACCACAGAGTGAAGGAAAATCTGTGATTAAATTTAGAATTCAAGGCACATTTAACCAGCATGGCTACCACAGTATTCTGCAGCTATACGCCATCCCATCTGGTTTGCGTTAGTCTACATGAGGTAATATCTTGGCTATATACACAAGGTAATAACTTGGCTACATACACAAGGTAATAACTTGTCTATATACACAAGGTAATATCTTGGCTATATACACAAGGTAATAACTTGGCTACATACACAAGATAATATCTTGTCTATATACACAAGGTAATATCTTGGCTATATACACAAGGTAATATCTTGGCTATATACACAAGGTAATATCTTGGCTATACACACACACCATGATAGATCCTTAGTGACGTGGACACCGGGGAACTTGAAGCTGTCGACCTGCTCCACTACAGCCCCGTTGATGTGGATGGGGGCGCGCTCAGACATCCGTGTCGTGCAGTCCATGCTCAGCTCTGTCTTGCTGACGTTGAAGGTTGTTTGCTGGAAGCATTTGGAGATTAATATGCTTGTGTTTCATTTTTTATTTTTGCCCAATACAAATGAATGGTAAATAATATATTCTGTCATTTTTTACTTTTACTGAAACGACAATGTCTACGCATTGTATTAAACGTTACGGGAATGAAATGCTAGCAATTATTGTCGTATTAGACACGATATTTACCTTTTAAATGTGTGAAAGCAACAGCCAACAGTTTGGAGAGCGGAGGTGAAGAACCGTGGCAATAATTAATTTTGAATCAATTCCAAATGCTTCAATAGATTAATGATACATTTAAAGTAATTGTTACAAACCAAAATATCCGTAGGTAATTTGTTGCCCATCTGTAAACAGCCCATCCAACTACCTCATCCCCATACTGTACATAGCCCATCTGTAAACAGTCCATCCAACTACCTCATCCCCATACTGTACATAGCCCATCTGTAAACAGCCCATCCAACTACCTCATCCCCATACTGTACATAGCCCATCTGTAAACAGTCCATCCAACTACCTCATCCCCATACTGTACATAGCCCATCTGTAAACAGCCCATCCAACTACCTCATCCCCATACTGTACATAGCCCATCTGTAAACAACCCATCCAACTACCTCAACCCCATACTGTACACAGCCATCTGTAAACAGCCCATC
>NW_025752521.1:0-12443 GCF_021184085.1 Oncorhynchus gorbuscha | reverse complement strand
GCCCTCCATGTAGGGTAGGTCAGAAACCATTCTATACTGATTTACTGCCTGCCTGTACTACTGCCCTCATGTAGGGTAGGTCAGAAACCATTCTATACTGATTTACTGCCTGCCTGTACTACTGCCCTCCATGTAGGGTAGATCCAGAAACCATTCTATGCTGGCTACTGCCCTCCATGTAGGGTAGGTCGAAACCATTCTACTGATTTACTGCCTGCCTGTACTACTGCCCTCCATGTAGGGTAGGTCAGAAACCATTCTATACTGATTTACTGCCTGCCTGTACTACTGCCCTCCATGTAGGGTGGGTCAGAAACCATTCTATACTGATTTACTGCCTGCCTGTACTGCCCTCCATGTAGCTACTGCCCTCCATGTAGGAGGTCAGAAACCATTCTATACTGATTTACTGCCTGCCTGTCAGAAACCATTCTATACTGATTTACCCTCCATGTAGGGTGGGTCAGAATTTACTGCCTGCCATTCTATACTGATTTACTGCCTGCCTGTACTGCTGCCCTCCATGTAGGGTAGGTCAGAAACCATTCTATACTGATTTACTGCCTGCCTGTACTACTGCCCTCCATGTAGGGTAGGTCAGAAACCATTCTATACTGATTTACTGCCTGCCTGTACTACTGCCCTCCATGTAGGGTAGGTCAGAAACCATTCTATACTGATTTACTGCCTGCCTGTACTACTGCCCTCCATGTAGGGTAGGTCAGAAACCATTCTATACTGATTTACTGTACTACTGCCTGTACTACTTGCCCTCCATGTAGGGTGGGTCAGAAACCATTCTATACTGATTTACTGCCTGCCTGTACTACTGCCCTCCATGTAGGGTAGGTCAGAAACCATTCTATACTGATTTACTGCCTGCCTGTACTACTGCCCTCCATGTAGGGTAGGTCAGAAACCATTCTATACTGATTTACTGCCTGCCTGTACTACTGCCCTCCATGTAGGGTAGGTCAGAAACCATTCTATACTGATTTACTGCCTGCCTGTACTACTGCCCTCCATGTAGGGTGGGGTCAGAAACCATTCTATACTGATTTACTGCCTGCCTGTACTACTGCCCTCCATGTAGGGTAGGTCAGAAACCATTCTATACTGATTTACTGGCCTGCCTGTACTACTGCCCCTCCATGTAGGGTAGGTCAGAAACCATTCTATACTGATTTACTGCCTGCCTGTACTACTGCCCTCCATGTAGGGTAGGTCAGAAACCATTCTATACTGATTTACTGCCTGCCTGTACTACTGCCCTCCCTGCAGGGTAGGTCCAGAAACCATTCTATACTGATTTACTGCCTGCCTGTACTACTGCCCTCCATGTAGGGTAGGTCAGAAACCATTCTATACTGATTTACTGCCTGCCTGTGCTACTGCCCTCCATGTAGGGTAGGTCAGAAACCATTCTATACTGATTTACTGGCTGCCTGTACTACTGCCCTCCATGTAGGGTAGGTCAGAAACCATTCTATACTGATTTACTGCCTGCCTGCTACTGCCCTCCTGTACTGATTTACTGCCCTCCATGTAGGGTAGGTCAGAAACCATTCTATACTGATTTACTGCCTGCCTGTTCTACTGCCCTCCATGTAGGGTAGGTCAGAAACCATTCTATACTGATTTACTGCCTGCCTGTTCTACTGCCCTCCATGTAGGGTAGGTCAGAAACCATTCTATACTGATTTACTGCCTGCCTGTACTACTGCCCTCCATGCAGGGTAGGTCAGAACCATTCTATACTGATTTACTGGCTGCCTGTTGTAGGCCTGTACTCCATGTAGGTCAGAAACCATTCTATACTGATTTACCTGCCTGCCTGTACTACTGCCCTCCATGTAGGGTAGGTCAGAAACCATTCTATACTGATTTACTGCCTGCCTGTACTACTGCCCTCCATGTAGGGTAGGTCAGAAACCATTCTATACTGATTTACTGCCTGCCTGTACTACTGCCCTCCATGTAGGGTAGGTCAGAAACCATTCTATACTGATTTACTGCCTGCCTGTACTACTGCCCTCCATGTAGGGTAGGTCAGAAACCATTCTATACTGATTTACTGCCTGCCTGTACTACTGCCCTCCATGTAGGGTAGGTCAGAAACCATTCTATACTGATTTACTGCCTGCCTGTACTACTGCCCTCCCTGCAGGGTAGGTCAGAAACCATTCTATACTGATTTACTGCCTGCCTGTACTACTGCCCTCCATGCAGGGTAGGTCAGAAACCATTCTATACTGATTTACTGCCTGCCTGTACTACTGCCCTCCATGTAGGGTAGGTCAGAAACCATTCTATACTGATTTACTGCCTGCCTGTTCTACTGCCTCCCATGCAGGGTAGAACAGAAACCATTTTATACTGATTTACTGCCTGCCTGTACTACTGCCCTCCTGTAGGGTAGGTCAGAAACCATTCTATACTGATTTACTGCCTGCCTGTACTACTGCCCTCCATGTAGGGTAGGTCAGAAACCATTCTATACTGATTTACTGCCTGCCTGTTCTACTGCCTCCCATGATTTACTGGGTTACTACTGAACAGAAACCATTTATACTGATTTACTGCCTGCCTGTACTACTGCCCTCCATGTAGGATTTTACTGCCTGGTCCAGAAACCATTCTATACTGATTTACTGCCGGCCTGTACTACTGCCCTCCATGTAGGGTAGATCAGAAACCATTCTATACTGATTTACTGCCTGCCTGTACTACTGCCCTCCATGTAGGGTAGGTCAGAAACCATTCTATACTGATTTACTGCCTGCCTGTCCTACTGCCTCCCATGCAGGGTAGGTCAGAAACCATTCTATACTGATTTACTGCCTGCCTGTATACTGCCCTCCATGCAGGGTAGGTCAGAAACCATTCTATACTGATTTACTGCCTGCCTGTACTACTGCCCTCCATGTAGGGTCGGTCAGAAACCATTCTATACTGATTTACTGCCTGCCTGTACTACTACCCTCCATGCAGGGTAGGTCAGAAACCATTCTATACTGATTTACTGCCTGCCTGTACTACTGCCCTCCATGTAGGGTAGGTCAGAAACCATTCTATACTGATTTACTGCCTGCCTGTACTACTGCCCTCCATGCAGGGTAGGTCAGAAACCATTCTATACTGATTTACTGCCTGTCTGTACTACTGCCCTCCATGCAGGGTAGGTCAGAAACCATTCTTTACTGATTTACTGCCTGCCTGTACTACTGCCCTCCATGCAGGGTAGGTCAGAAACCATTCTATACTGATTTACTGCCTGCCTGTACTACTGCCCTCCATGCAGGGTAGGTCAGAAACCATTCTATACTGATTTACTGCCTGCCTGTACTACTGGACAGAGAGACAGACAGCCAGAAAAACATTGGAGATGTGCCACCCCTGGGGAACTGGGTGGTTGTGGTTGTGGTTGTTGTGACAGACACAGACAGAGAGAGCATCTCCTCCAAAGAGTTTAGACAATGGAAGCAGATGTAGAACATGACCAGTAGGCTGTGTGTCCGGCCTGTATAGTAGATGTAGAACATGACCAGTAGGCTGTGTGTCCGAACTGTATAGTAGATGTAGAACATGACCAGTAGGCTGTGTGTCCGGGCTGTATAGTAGATGTAGAACATGACCAGTAGGCTGTGTGTCCGGGCTGTATAGTAGATGTAGAACATGACCAGTAGGCTGTGTCGGGCTGTATAGTAGATGTAGAACACGACCAGTAGGCTGTGTCCGGGCTGTATAGTAGATGTAGAACATGACCAGTAGGCTGTGTGTCTGAACTGTATAGTAGATGTAGAACATGATCAGTAGGCTCTGTGTTTCCGGGCTGTATAGTAGATGTAGAACATGACCAGTAGGCTGTGTGTCCGGGCTGTATAGTAGATGTAGAACACGACCAGTAGGCTGTGTGTCCGGGCTGTATAGTAGATGTAGAACACGATCAGTAGGCTGTGTGTCCGGCCTGTATAGTAGATGTAGAACACGACCAGTAGGCTGTGTGTCCGGGCTGTATAGTAGATGTAGAACACGACCAGTAGGCTGTGTGTCCGGGCTGTATAGTAGATGTAGAACACGACCAGTAGGCTGTGTGTCCGGGCTGTATAGTAGATGTCGAACACGACCAGTAGGCTGTGTGTCCGGGCTGTATAGTAGATGTAGAACACAACCAGTAGGCTGTGTGTCCGGGCTGTATAGTAGATGTAGAACATGACCAGTAGGCTCTGTGTTTCCGGGCTGTATAGTAGATGTAGAACATGATCAGTAGGCTCTGTGTTTCCGGGCTGTATAGTAGATGTAGAACACGACCAGTAGGCTGTGTGTCCGGGCTGTATAGTAGATGTAGAACACGACCAGTAGGCTGTGTGTCCGGGCTGTATAGTAGATGTAGAACATGACCAGTAGGCTGTGTGTCCGGCCTGTATAGTAGATGTAGAACATGATCAGTAGGCTCTGTGTTTCTGGGCTGTATAGTAGATGTAGAACACGACCAGTAGGCTGTGTGTCCGGGCTGTATAGTAGATGTAGAACATGACCAGTAGGCTGTGTGTCCGGGCTGTATAGTAGATGTAGAACATGACCAGTAGGCTGTGTGTCCGGGCTGTATAGTAGATGTAGAACATGACCAGTAGGCTGTGTGTCCGGCCTGTATAGTAGATGTAGAACACGACCAGTAGGCTGTGTGTCCGGGCTGTATAGTAGATGTAGAACATGACCAGTAGGCTGTGTGTCCGGGCTGTATAGTAGATGTAGAACACGACCAGTAGGCTGTGTGTCCGGGCTGTATAGTAGATGTAGAACATGACCAGTAGGCTGTGTGTCCGGCCTGTATAGTAGATGTAGAACATGACCAGTAGGCTGTGTGTCCGGGCTGTATAGTAGATGTAGAACATGACCAGTAGGCTGTGTGTCCGGCCTGTATAGTAGATGTAGAACATGACCAGTAGGCTGTGTGTCCGGGCTGTATAGTAGATGTAGAACATGACCAGTAGGCTGTGTGTCCGGGCTGTATAATATACTGATCTCCTAGACTTAGGACAGAAACTATACTAAAATATCCTGATCTCCTAGACTTAGGACAGACACTATACTAAAATAACCTGATCTCCTAGACTTTGGACAGACACTTCAAAACCTGATTCCTTTTGATGTCGTTTTTGACTGCCTGTTTTGCCATTTCCCAATGTGTTATTCACTGTGTTTCTATGGGCTATAGTAGTAAAGGCCAAATTCTATATTGTATCAAATATTTTTCACAAATGTATTTTGATAACCACAGGGGTCCTAAAATTACTAAACAAATAGCTCAATTATCCATGGTATGACCATCTTAAAACAATTCCATCTTAAAACAATATGTTAGCTTAGTAGAACCCCTCCCTTAGAATATTACGGGTTAATCAGAGCCGAATGTTCTGTCGTAAATGGATTAATCCACGCACAGACGAGGCCACTTAAGTTCATTGGTGAGCTGGACAACTGCCACTGGCAATAAAAAGAGCAGGGGCCAGAAAGACTGTCTGCTTGAAGAGCGTTTTATATTTTGTCTGATTTAGCAACGATGGAGTGTTGTTGAACGCAGAAACAGTTGTGTCACCTAGGAGGCCGTCACCCACAACACAACCCTACTGCACCTACCACTATACCCTGTTAGTGTTCTACCACTATACCCTGTTAGTGTTCTACCACTCTACCCTGTTAGTGTTCTACCACTACCCTGTTAGTGTTCTACCACTATACCCTGTTAGTGTTCTACCACTATACCCTGTTAGTGTTCTACCACTATACCCTGTTAGTGTTCTACCACTATACCCTGTTAGTGTTCTACCACTATACCCTGTTAGTGTTCTACCACTCCTACCCTGTTAGTGTTCTACCACTATACCCTGTTAGTGTTCTACCACTATACCCTGTTAGTGTTCTACCACTATACCCTGTTAGTGTTCTACCACTATACCCTGTTAGTGTTCTACCACTATACCCTGTTAGTGTTCTACCACTCTACCCTGTTAGAGTTCTACCACTCTACCCTGTTAGTGTTCTACCACTATACCCTGTTAGTGTTCTACCACTATACCCTGTTAGTGTTCTACCACTATACCCTGTTAGTGTTCTACCACTATACCCTGTTAGTGTTCTACCACTATACCCTGTTAGTGTTCTACCACTATACCCTGTTAGTGTTCTACCACTATACCCTGTTAGTGTTCTACCACTATACCCTGTTAGTGTTCTACCACCATACCCTGTTAGTGTTCTACCACTCTACCCTGTTAGTGTTCTACCACTATACCCTGTTAGTGTTCTACCACTATACCCTGTTAGTGTTCTACCACTCTACCCTGTTAGTGTTCTACCACTCTACCCTGTTAGTGTTCTACCACTATACCCTGTTAGTGTTCTACCACTATACCCTATTAGTGTTCTACCACTATACCCTGTTAGTGTTCTACACTGCTAGTGTTCTACCACTCTACCATTTAGGGTTCTACCAATATACCCTGTTAGTGTTCTACCACTCTACCCTGTTAGTGTTCTACCACTATACCCTGTTAGTGTTCTACCCACTATACCCTGTTAGTCTTCCTGCCACTCTACCCTGTTAGTCTTCTACCACTCTACCCTGTTAGTGTTCTACCACTCTGGCCCTGTTAGTGTTCTACCACTATACCCTGTTAGTGTTCTACCACTCCGGCACAGCCAGTTAGTGTTCACCACTATACCCTGTTAGTCTTCTTCTACCACTCCTACCCTGTTAGTGTTCTACCACTCTACCCTGTTAGTGTTCTACCACTATATCCTGTTAGTGTTCTACCACTATACCTGTTAGTGTTCTACCACTATACCCTGTTATTTGTGTTCTACCACTATACCCTGTTAGTGTTCTACCACTATACCCTGTTAGAGTTCTACCACTCTACCCTGTTAGTGTTCTACCACTATACCCTGTTAGTGTTCTACCAAATCCGTGTTAGTGTTCTACCACTCTCCCTCTTTAGTGTTCTACCACTATATCCTGTTAGTGTTCTACCACTATACCCTGTTAGTGTTCTACCACTATACCCTGTTAGTGTTCTACCACTCTACCCTGTTAGTGTTCTACCACTATACCCTGTTAGTGTTCTACCACTATACCCTGTTAGTGTTCTACCACTATACCCTGTTAGTGTTCTCCTGCTAGTGTTCTACCACCTACCCCATTTAGGGTTCTACCAATCACCCTGTTAGTGTTCTACCACTCTACCCTGTTAGTGTTCTACCACTATACCCTATTAGTGTTCTACCACTATACCCTGTTAGTCTTCTACCACTCTACCCTGTTAGTGTTCTACCACTCTACCCTGTTAGTGTTCTACCACTCTACCCTGTTAGTGTTCTACCACTATACCCTGTTAGTCTTCTACCACTCTACCCTGTTAGTGTTCTACCACTAGCCCTGTTAGTCTTCTACCACTCTGCCCTGTTAGTCTTCTACCACTCTACCCTGTTAGTGTTCTACCACTATACCCTGTTAGTGTTCTACCACTATATCCTGTTAGTGTTCTACCACTATACCCTGTTAGTGATTCTACCACTATACCCTGTTAGTCTTCTACCACTCTACCCTGTTAGTCTTCTACCACTCTACCCTGTTAGTGTTCTACCACTATATCCTGTTAGTGTTCTACCACTCTACCCTGTTAGTCTTCTACCACTCTACCCTGTTAGTGTTCTACCACTCTACCCTGTTAGTGTTCTACCACTATACCCTGTTAGTGTTCTACCACTATACCCTGTTAGTGTTCTACCACTATACCCTGTTAGTGTTCTACCACTATACCCTGTTAGTGTTCTACCACTATACCCTGTTAGTGTTCTACCACTATACCCTGTTAGTGTTCTACCACTATACCCTGTTAGTGTTCTACCACTATACCCTGTTAGTGTTCTACCACTATACCCTGTTAGAGTTCTACCACTCTACCCTGTTAGTGTTCTACCACTATACCCTGTTAGTGTTCTACCACCATACCTTGTTAGTGTTCTACCACTCTACCCTGTTAGTGTTCTACCACTATACCCTGTTAGTGTTCTACCACTATACCCTGTTAGTGTTCTACCACTATACCCTGTTAGAGTTCTACCACTCTACCCTGTTAGTGTTCTACCACTATACCCTGCTAGTGTTCTACCACCATACCGTGTTAGTGTTCTACCACTCTACCCTGTTAGTGTTCTACCACTATATTCTGTTAGTGTTCTACCACTATACCCTGTTAGTGTTCTACCACTATACCCTGTTAGTGTTCTACCACTCTACCCTGTTAGTGTTCTACCACTATACCCTGTTAGTGTTCTACCACTATACCCTGTTAGTGTTCTACACTGCTAGTGTTCTACCACTCTGCCCCATTTAGGGTTCTACCAATATACCCTGTTAGTGTTCTACTCTACCCCTGTTAGTGTTCTACCACTATATCCTGTTAGTGTTCTACCACTATACCCTGTTAGTCTTCGTTCTCTACCCTGTTAGTCTTCTACCACTCTACCCTGTTAGTGTTCTACCACTCTACCCTGTTAGTGTTCTACCACTCTACCCTGTTAGTGTTCTACCACTATACCCTGTTAGTCTTCTACCACTCTACCCTGTTAGTCTTCTACCACTCTACCCTGTTAGTCTTCTACCACTCTACCCTGTTAGTGTTCTACCACTATATCCTGTTAGTGTTCTACCACTATACCCTGTTAGTCTTCTACCACTCTACCCTGTTAGTCTTCTACCACTATACCCTGTTAGTGTTCTACCACTATACCCTGTTTGTGTTCTACACTGCTAGTGTTCTACCACTCTACCCCATTTAGGCTTCTACCAATATACCCTGTTAGTGTTCTACCACTCTACCCTGTTAGTGTTCTACCACTATACCCTGTTAGTCTTCTACCCCTCTACCCTGTTAGTCTTCTACCACTCTACCCTGTTAGTGTTCTACCATTCTACCCTGTTAGTCTTCTACCACTCTACCCTGTTAGTGTTCTACCACTATACACTGCTAGTGTTCTACCACTCTACCCCATTTAGGCTTCTACCAATATACCCTGTTAGTGTTCTACCACTCTACCCTGTTAGTGTTCTACCACTATACCCTATTAGTGTTCTACCACCATACCCTGTTAGTGTTCTACCACTCTACCCTGTTAGTGTTCTACCACTATACCCTGTTAGTCTTCTACCACTCTACCCTGTTAGTCTTCTACCACTCTACCCTGTTAGTGTTCTACCATTCTACCCTGTTAGTCTTCTACCACTCTACCCTGTTAGTGTTCTACCACTCTACCCTGTTTGTGTTCTACACTGCTAGTGTTCTACCACTCTACCCCATTTAGGCTTCTACCAATATACCCTGTTAGTGTTCTACCACTCTACCCTGTTAGTGTTCTACCACTATACCCTATTAGTGTTCTACCACCATACCGTGTTAGTGTTCTACCACTCTACCCTGTTAGTGTTCTACCACTATACCCTGTTAGTGTTCTACCACTATACCCTGTTAGTGTTCTACCACTATACCCTGTTAGAGTTCTACCACTCTACCCTGTTAGTGTTCTACCACTATACCCTGTTAGTGTTCTACCACCATACCGTGTTAGTGTTCTACCACTCTACCCTGTTAGTGTTCTACCACTATATTCTGTTAGTGTTCTACCACTATACCCTGTTAGTGTTCTACCACTATACCCTGTTAGTGTTCTACCACTCTACCCTGTTAGTGTTCTACCACTATACCCTGTTAGTGTTCTACCACTATACCCTGTTAGTGTTCTACCACTATACCCTGCTAGTGTTCTACCACCATACCGTGTTAGTGTTCTACCACTCTATTCTGCCCTGTTAGTGGTGTTCTACCACTATACCCTGTTAGTGTTCTACCACTATACCCTGTTAGTGTTCTACCACCATACCCTGTTAGTGTTCTACCACTCTACCCTGTTAGTGTTCTACCACTATACCCTGTTAGTGTTCTACCACTCTACCCCTGTTAGTTGCCACTCTACACTGCTAGTGTTCGATTTCTACCACTCTGCCCCATTTAGGGTTCTACCACCATACCCTGTTAGTGTTCTACCACTCTACCCTGTTAGTGTTCTACCACTATACCCTATTAGTGTTCTACCACTATACCCTGTTAGTCTTCTACCACTCTACCCTGTTAGTCTTCTACCACTCTACCCTGTTAGTGTTCTACCACTCTACCCTGTTAGTCTTCTACCACTCTACCCTGTTAGTGTTCTACCACTATACCCTGTTAGTGTTCTACCACTCTACCCTGTTAGTGTTCTACCACTCCTACCCTGTTGTTCTACCACTCTACCCTGTTAGTGTTCTACCACTATATCCTGTTAGTGTTCTACCACTATACCCTATTAGTGTTCTACCACTATACCCTGTTAGTCTTCTACCACTATACCCCTGTTAGTCTTCTACCACTCTACCCTGTTAGTGTTCTACCACTCTACCCTGTTAGTGTTCTACCATTCTACCCTGTTAGTCTTCTACCACTCCTACCCTGTTAGTGTTCTACCACTATACCCTGTTAGTGTTCTACCACTCTACCCTGTTAGTGTTCTACCACCCTATACCCTGTTAGAGTTCTACCACTTCTACCCCTGTTAGTGTTCTACCACTATACCCTGTTAGTGTTCTACCCTGTTAGTGTTCTACCATACCCTGTTAGTGTTCTACCACTCTACCATGTTAGTGTTCTACCACTCTACCCTGTTAGTGTTCTACCACACCCTGTTAGTGTTCTACCACCCTGTTAGTGTTCTACCACTCTACCCCTGTTAGTGTTCTACCACTCTACCCTGTTAGTGTTCTACCACTACCCTGTTAGTGTTCTACCACTATACCCTGTTAGTGTTCTACCACTCTACCCTGTTAGTGTTCTACCACTATACCTGGTAGTGTTCTACCACTATACCCTGTTAGTGTTCTACCACTATACCTTGTTAGTGTTTCTATATTCTGTTAGTGTTCTACCACTATACCCATTTAGTGTTCTACCAATATACCCCTGTTAGTGTTCTACCACTCTACCCTGTTAGTGTTCTACCACTATACCTTGTTAGTGTTCTACCACTATACCCTGTTAGTCTTCTACCACTTCACCCTGTTAGTCTTCTACCACTCTGCCCCATTTAGGTTCTACCACTATACCCTGTTAGTGTTCTACCACTCTACCCTGTTAGTGTTCTACCACTCTACCCTGTTAGTGTTCTACCACTATACCCTGTTAGTCTTCTACCCACTCTACCCTGTTAGTCTTCTACCACTCTACCCTGTTAGTGTTCTACCACTCTACCCTGTTAGTCTTCTACCACTATATCCTGTTAGTGTTCTACCACTATACCCTGTTAGTGTTCTACCACCTACCCTGTTAGTCTTCTACCACTCTACCCTGTTAGTCTTCTACCACTCTACCCTGTTAGTGTTCTACCACTATATCCTGTTAGTGTTCTACCACTCTACCTGTTAGTCTTCTACCACTCTACCCTGTTAGTGTTCTACCACTCTACCCTGTTAGTGTTCTACCACTATACCTGTTAGTGTTCTGCCACTATACCCTGTTAGTGTTCTACCACTCTACCCCATTTAGGCTTCTACCAATATACCCTGTTAGTGTTCTACCACTCTACCCTGTTAGTGTTCTACCACTATACCCTATTAGTGTTCTACCACTATACCCTGTTAGTCTTCTACCACTCTACCCTGTTAGTCTTCTACCACTCTACCCTGTTAGTGTTCTACCATTCTACCCTGTTAGTCTTCTACCACTCTACCCTGTTAGTGTTCTACCACTCTACCCTGTAACTGTTCTACCACTCTACCCTGTTAGTGTTCTACCACTCTACCCTGTTAGTGTTCTACCCTGTTAGTGTTCTACCACTCTACCCTGTTAGTGTTCTACCACTCTACCTTGTTAGTGTTCTACCCTGTTAGTGTTCTACCACTCTACCCTGCTAGTGTTCTACTACTCTACCATGTTAGTGTTCTACCACTCTACCCTGTTAGTGTTCTACCACTCTACCCTGTTAGTGTTCTACCCTGTTAGTGTTCTACCACTCTACCCTGTTAGTGTTCTACCACTCTACCTTGTTAGTGTTCTACCCTGTTAGTGATCTACCACTCTACCCTGCTAGTGTTCTACTACTCTACCATGTTAGTGTTCTACCACTCTACCCTGTTAGTGTTATACTCTGTTAGTGTTCTACCACTCTACCTTGTTAGTGTTCTACCCTGTTAGTGATCTACCACTCTACCCTGTTAGTGTTATACTCTGTTAGTGTTCTACCACTCTACCTTGTTAGTGTTCTACCACTCTACCTTGTTAGTGTTCTACCCTGTTAGTGATCTACCACTCTACCCTGTTAGTGTTCTACCACTCTACCCTGTTAGTGTTATA
>NW_025752520.1:0-12444 GCF_021184085.1 Oncorhynchus gorbuscha | reverse complement strand
GGTATACATAGTAGCATGTACTGTATGGGGTATACATAGTATCATGTACTGTATGGGGTATACATAGTAGCATGTACTCTGAGGTAGACATAGTAGCATGTACTGTATGGGGTATACATAGTAGCATGTACTCTATGAGGTAGACATAGTAGCATGTACTGTATGGGGTATACATAGTAGCATGTACTCTGAGGTAGACATAGTAGCATGTACTGTATGGGGTATACATAGTAGCATGTACTGTATGGGGTATACATAGTAGCATGTACTGTATGGGGTATACATAGTAGCATGTACTCTATGAGGTAGACATAGTAGCATGTACTGTATGGGGTATACATAGTAGCATGTACTGTATGGGGTATACATAGTAGCATGTACTGTATGGGGTAGACATAGTAGCACAAAAATCTATGGGGCATACATAGTAGCATGTACTCTATGAGGTAGACATAGTAGCATGTACTGTATGGGGTATACATGAGTAGCATGTACTGTACCTGAGGTATACATAGTAGCATGTAATCGCATGGGGTAGACATAGTATCATGTACTCTATGGGGTATACATACTGACATGTACTGTATGGGTATACATAGCATCATGTACTATGAGGTAGACATAGTATCATGTACTCTATGAGGTAGACATAGTATCATGCACTATATGGGGTATACATAGTATCATGAACTCTATGAGGTTTACATAGTAGCATGTACTGTATGGTGTTTTTGTGTTATATTGGTTGTATCTGTAGAAGAACCAGCTGGAGTGTGTTTATAATGTTAGTGTGTGTGATATGCATAACATAATACTGTGTGTGTGTGTGTGTGTGTGTGTGTGTGTGTGTGTGTGTGTGTGTGTGTGTGTGTGTGTGTGTGTGTGTGTGTGTGTGTGTGTGTGTGTGTGTGTGTGTGTGTGTGTGTGTGTGTGTGTGTAGGTTGTTCCTAGAGAAGGCCCAGTTGGAGTGTAGTGAGGAGGAGAGTGATATCCTGGGCCAGGGGGGCAGTGGAACTATCATCTATAGAGCCTGTTACCGTGGCCAACCAGTCGCCATCAAACGCTTTCACTTCAAGAAGTGCAGGCAGCAGACCATCAGCAGTGGTACAGGTAACACACACACACACACGGTCACACACACACATTCCCTTGGAGTCACACACACGTGTAAACAGTGAACACACACACAGGTATATTTGCGTACCATTTTTACAATAGAAAATCAAGAAACTTGCAGGTAGGTGGACATTGTAGAAAGGTCCAGTTCTTCTATGATCTAAGATGCACTTCATGGCCAAATGTATGTGGACAGCTGCTCGTCAAACATCTCATTCTAAAATCATGGGTATTAATATGGAGTTGGTCTCCCTTTTCTGCTCTAACACCACTCTTCTAGGAAGGCTGTTCACTAGATATTGGAACATTGCTGCAGGGACATGCTGCCATTCAGACACGAGCATTAGTGAGGTCAGCCGCTGATGTTGGGCGATTAGGCCTGGCTTGAAGTCGGCGTTCCAAATCATTCCACAGGTGTTCGATGGGGTTGAGGACAGGGTCATGCTGGAACAGGAAAATGGCCTTCCCAGACTGTTGCCACAAAGTTGGAAGCACAGAATCATCTAGATTAGAATGTCATTGTATGCTGTAGCGTTATGATTTCCCTTCACTGGAACTAAGGGGCGAACCATGAAAAACAGGCACCATGCATTCTCTTGGCATCCGCCAAACCCATATTCATCCGTCAGATTGTCAGATGGTGAAGCGTGATTCATCACTCCAGAGTCCAATGGCGGTGAGCTTTACACCACTCCAGCCAACGCTTGGCATTGGGCATGGTGATCTTAGGTTTGTGTGCGGCTCGGTAGTGAGTGTTGCAACCGAGGACAGACCATTTTTACTTCCTACGCGCTTCAGCACTCGGTGGTCCTGTTCTGTGAGCTTGTGTGGTCTACCACTTCACGCCTGAACCATTGTTGCTCCTAGATGTTTCCACTTCACAACAACAGCACTGACAGTTGACCAGGGCAGCTCTAACAGGGCAGAAATTTGATCAACTGACTTGTTGGAAAGATGGCATCCTATGACGGTGCCACGTTGAAAGTCACTGAACTCATCAGTAAGGCCATTATACTGACAATGTTTGTCTAAGGTGATTGCATGGCTGTGTGCTCGATTTTATACACCGGTCAGCAATGGGTGTGAAGTGGTGTCCACATAGTTTTGGCCATGTAGTGTATACCTACTATCACCCACGCTACCACTGGCTCTAAGCCAGCTTTGAACAAATGGAACTGTAGTGTAGTGTAGTGTAGTGTAGTGTAGTGTAGTGCAGTGTAGTGTGTGTGTGTGTGTGTGTGTGTGTGTGTGTGTGTGTGTGTGTGTGTGTGTGTGTGTGTGTGTGTGTGTGTGTGTGTGTGTGTGTGTGTGTGTGTGATATCCTTGAGTTATCGTCTCACTTTAAGGGCCTTGTTCATGGAGCGATATTGCAGCTCTTAATCCTGATATCTATTTTCTCATCTTGACACTGTTCTCCTCTCTCTTCCCTCTCTCTCTCCTCCCCTCTCTCCTATCCCCTCTTCTCCTCAACTCTCTTCTCCCCTCTCTCTCCTATCCCCTCTTCTCCTCACCTCTCTTCTCCCCTCTCTCTTCTCCCCACTCTCATCCCCTCTTCTCCTCCCCTCTCTGCTCCCCTCTTTCTCCTCCCCTCTCTCTTCTCTCCCCTCACCTCTCTTCTCCCCTCTCTCTCTTCTCCCCACTCTCACCTCCCCTCTCTGCTCCCCTCTCTGCTCCCCTCTTCTCCCCCTCTCTCCTCCCCTCTCTCTTCTCCTCCCCACTCTCCTCCCCTCTCTCTCCTCCTCTCTCTTCTCCTCCCCTCTCTCTCCTCCCCTCTCTCTCCTCCCCTCCCTCTCCTCCCCTCTCTCTCCTCCCGCCCTCTCCTCCCCTCCCCTCTCTCTCCTCCCCCTCTCTCTCCTCCCCTCTCTTCTCCCCTCTCCTCCCCTCTCTCTCCTCCCCTCTCTCTTCTCCCCGCTCTCACCTCCCTCTCTCTTCTCTTCTCCCCTCTCTCCTCCCCTCTCTCTCCTCCCCTCTCTCACCTCTCCTCCCCTCTCTCACCTCTCCTCCCCTCTCTCTTCTCACCTCCCCTCTCTCTCCTCCCCTCTCTCTTCTCCCCTCTCTCTTCTCTCCTCCCCTCTTTTTATGCCTTCCTGCTCTCTCTCTTCCATCACCTCTTCGTCTTCTGTCTCCTCTCTTTGTTTCCTTCTGTCTTCTCTGTATCCCTGACAGTGATAAAAGCTTTCTCTGCACGGGCTCTGGGGATTCCTCATGATCTTCTCTTCCATCTGTTCATCCCTCTCCATCCTGTCCTTTTCTTCCATCTCATTTCTTGCTCCTGTCTTTCTATCTCCCTGGTGCTGTGATAGTGGATCATCTGTGTGTGTCCCCAAATGACCTACCATTCAGATCCCTATGGGCCCTGGTCTGACCTTAGTGCACTGTGAAGGTGGTCAGTGGGTTCCAGCTTGGGACACTTTCTCTTCAGGATAAGAGAGCATCATCATCATCTATCTGGTGCTGCTCTCCTCCCTCCTTTCCTCACTCCTCTCCTCACTCCTCTCCTCCCGCCCCTCCCTCCCTCCCCTCCTGCCTCCTCTCCTCTCTCCCCTCCTCCCTCCCCTCCTGCCTCCTCTCCTCTCTCCCCTCCTCCCTCCTCTCCTCCCTCCCCTCCTGCCTCCTCTCCTGCTTCTTCTCTCTTCTCCCTCCCCTCCTGCCTCCTCTCCTCACTCTTCTCCTCCCTCCTCTCCTCGCTACCCTCCTCCCTCCTTTCCTCCCTCCTCTCCTCACTCCTCTCCCCACTCCTCTCTCCTCTCCTCACTCCTCTCCTCACTCCTCTCCTCACTCCTTTCCTCAATCCTATCCTCCCCCCAATCCTATCCTCCCCCCTCTCCTTAACCCTCTCCTCAATCATCTCCTCCCTCTTCTTCTCCCTCCTCTTCTCCCTCCCCTCCTGCCTCCTCTCCTGCCTCCTCTCCTGCCTCTTCTCCCTCCCCTCCTGCCTCCTCTCCTTACTCTTCTCCTCCCTCCTCTCCTCGCTACGCTCCTGCCTCCTCTCCTCCCTCCTCTCCCTCCTCCCTCCCCTCCTCCCTCCTCTCCTCCCTCCCCTCCTGCCTCCTCTCCTCACACCTCTCCTGCTTCCTCTCCTCCCTCCCCTCCTGCCTTCTCTCCTCCTTCACATCATGCCTCCTCTCCTGCCTCTTCTCCTCTCTCCTCCCTCCCCTCCTGCCTCCTCTCCTCACTCCTCTCCTCACTCCTCTCCTCCCTCCTCTCCTCACTCCTCTCATCCCTTTTCTCCTCACTCCTCTCATCCCTTTTCTCCTCACTCCTCTCCTCACTCCTCTCCTCACTCCTCTCCTCACTCCTCTCATCCCTTTTCTCCTCACTCCTCTCCTCACTCCTCTCCTCACTCCTCTCCTCACTCCTCTCCTCACTCCTCTCATCCCTTTTCTCCTGTCTCCTTTCGTTCCTTTCTGCCTTGTCCATAGCAGAGGCTGAATCATCTCTCTTCTATCTCATCTTTTCTTTCCCCTTCTCTTGTCTTCTTGTCCCTTAGACAGCCTTTTCTCTCACATTCCTGTATCTTGTACTTGTACTGACATTATCATGCTTATTGTCGACCCTCATTGGCCCTGCTGTATCAATATACCATGGATTTAAGGTTTTTATGACTTTTTTGTGCTTATGAAAAGCGCATGCAAACTTTAACAAGGATTTGATTGTCTGCTCAAGCTACTGAACGTTTATTAAATACTGGATTTATTGAAAATAATTGCTCACGCAGAAGATTTCTGTGATATGAAAACATTTTGCTGCTCACGATTGACACAATGGGACTCATTTATCAGAATATTAGGATTGTTTGGGTTGTGTGGACACGTTATCTAAACTGTGACGTTACACAAACGCCTCGGCCACACGTTGGCAACACTCTGAAAACAACAATTGATCAACCACGTCTGGCAACACTGAGAACGCTCCCAGCTGGTTACAGCTCCAGCTCTCGTCTGTCTCCATGTTTAGGGGGAATTGTGTTGAGTTCATAGCCAATGGAGATCTGTGATAGGGTGACATCACCAGGGACTCAATGGAGATCTGTGATAGGGTGACATCACCAGGGACTCAATGGAGATCTGTGATAGGGTGACATCACCCGGGACTCAATGGAGATCTGTGATAGGGTGACATCACCAGGGACTCAATGGAGATCTGTGATAGGGTGACATCACCAGGGACTCAATGGAGATCTGTGATAGGGTGACATCACCAGGGACTCAATGGAGATCTGTGATAGGGTGACATCACCAGGGACTCAATGGAGATCTGTGATAGGGTGACATCACCAGGGACTCAATGGAGATCTGTGATAGGGTGACATCACCAGGGACTCAATGGAGATCTGTGATAGGGTGACATCACCAGGGACTCAATGGAGATCTGTGATAGGGTGACATCACCAGGGACTCCTAACTGTTACGACATCCTGCTCCATGGAATAAGAAAATGCTGACTCCTCGTTTCTGTGTTCTGCCAGTCAGCACATTTTGTTTGTTAAATGTCAGTCCAATTACGAATGTGTGTGTGTGTGTGTGTGTGTGTGTGTGTGTGTGTGTGTGTGTGTGTGTGTGTGTGTGTGTGTGTGTGTGTGTGTGTGTGTGTGCGTGTGCGTGTGTGTGCTACACCCACGTGACGGGTGACAATGGTTTAATGTCCCAGGGACAGAGATGCTCAATAATCACTTTTATTTCCCTATTGCTGGCAATTGAATTACGCTCTGGTTGTACCAGTCAAATACGTCAAATCTAATCAACAGCCCTCCTCCGAGAGAAGCAGTTCATTCCACAGCTCAAAGAGACCCCACCCTATCTTTGACAAACTAAAAGGTGCACACCGCCACCTTCTGTAGCCTGGTTGGTAGAGCATGGCGCTGTAACGCCAGGGTAGTGGGTTCGATCCCCCGGGACCACTCCATACGAGAATGTATGCACACATGACTGTAAGTCGCTTTTGATAAAAGCGCCTGCTAAATGGCATATATTATTATTATTGACATATTACCCACAGTGCTGTACTGTGTATAGTCTGAGCAGGTATAAAGCCAGGGTTGTCACCTACAGTGCTGGACTGTGTATAGTCTGAGCAGGTATAAAGCCAGGGTTGTCACCTACTGTGCTGGACTGTGTATAGTCTGAGCAGGTATAAAGCCAGGGTTGTCACCTACTGTGCTGGACTGTGTATAGTCTGAGCAGGTATAAAGCCAGGGTTGTCACCTACAATGCTGGACTGTGTATAGTCTGAGCAGGTATAAAAACCAGGGTTTGTCACCTACTGTGCTGTACTGTGTATAGTCTGAGCAGGTATAAAGCCAGGGTTGTCACCTACTGTGCTGTACTGTGTATAGTCTGAGCAGGTATAAAGCCAGGGTTGTCACCTACTGTGCTGGACTGTGTATAGTCTGAGCAGGTATAAAAGCCAGGGTTGTGCCTACTGTTCTGGACTGTGTATAGTCTGAGCAGGTATAAAGCCAGGGTTGTCACCTACTGTGCTGGACTGTGTATGGTCTGAGCAGGTATAAAGCCAGGGTTGTCACCTGCTGCTGGACTGTGTATAGTCTGAGCAGGTATAAAGCCAGGCCTATGGGTTGTCACAGTGTTGGACTGTTTGCTCAGGTCAGGAGTAGCCTATAATTAATTGGCTGATCCCTCCTGCAGACCAGGATAGAATTCTGCAATCAGTTGACTACAAATGGTGAAACCAGTTGACTAATGTTAAATGGTTTGAAACACTCATAAAGGCCTGCTGCCAATGTTAAACGGGCCTTGTAAAAGGCAAGGGTTCACTCATAAAGGCCTCCTAAAGGCCAGACGAGAGGTTCACTCATAAAGGCCTCCTAAAAGGCCAGGCGAGGGGTTCACTCATAAAGGCCTCCTAAAGGCCAGATAGGGGTTCACTCATAAAGGCCTCCTAAAGGCCAGACGAGGGGTTCACTCATGTGCCTCCCAAAGGCCAGATAGGGGTTCACCACAAAGGCCTCCTAAAGGCCAGACGAGGGGTTCAATTAAGGCCAGACGAGGCCCACCATAAAGGCCTCCTAAAGGCCAGATAGGAGGTTCACTCATAAAGGCCTCCTAAAGGCCAGACGAGGGTTCACTTACAAAGGCTAGATCGAGGGGTTCACTCATAAAGGCCTCCTGGGCCAGATAGGAGGTTCACTACATGTAGCCTCCTGTGCCAGACGAGGGGTTCACTCATAAAGGCCAGACGAGGGGTCTCACTCCATAAAGGCCTCCTAAAGGCCAGACGAGGGGTTCACCATAAAGGCCTCCTAAAGGCCAGACGAGGGGTTCACCCATAAAGGCCAGACGAGGGGTTCACTCATAAAGGCCTCCTAAAGGCCAGATAGGAGGTTCACCTAAAGGCCTCCTAAAGGCCAGATAGGAGGGTTCACCATGTGGCCTCCTGGCTAGACGAGGTTCACTTAAAGCTAAAGGCCTCCTAAAGGCTAGACGAGAGGTTCACCAAAGGCCAGACGCAGGGGTTCACTCAAAAGGCCTCCTAAAGGCCAGATAGGAGGTTCACTCCATAAAAGGCCTCCTAAAGGCCAGATAGGAGGTTCACACTCAGGCCTCCTAAAGGCCTGACGAGGGTTCACCATAAAGGCCAGAGGCTAGAGGAGGGGGTTTCACCCATAGCGCAGACGAGGGGTTCACTCAAAGGCCTCCTAAAGGCCAGACGAGGGGTTCACTCCATAAAGGCCTCCTAAAGGCTAGACGAGGGGTTCAATTACAAAGGCCTCCCAAAGGCCAGACGAGAGGTTCACTCATAAAGGCCTCCTAAAGGCTAGACGAGGGGTTCACTCATAAAGGCCTCCTAAAAGCCTGACGAGGGGTTCATCTATAAAGGCCTCGTAAAGGCCAGACGAGGGGTTCACCATAAAGGCCTTCCTAAAGGCCAGACGAGGGGTTCACTCATAAAAAGGCCAGACGAGGGGTTCACTCATAAAGGCCAGACGAGAGGTTCACCTAAAGGCCAGACGAGGGTTCACCCATAAAAAGGCCAGAAGAGGTTCACCTCCTAAAGGCCAGACGAGAGGTTCACTCAAAGGCCAGACGAGGGTTCACTCATAAAGGCCTCCTAAAGGCTAGACGAGGGTTCAATCATAAAGGCCTCGTAAAGGCTGGGACGAGAGGTTCACTCATGTGGCCAGACGAGGGGTTCACCTTACAAGGCCTCCCTAAAGGCAGACGAGAGGTTCACCATAAAGTCCTCCTAAAGGCTAGACGAGGGGTTCACTCCATAAAGGCCTCCTAAAAGCCAGACGAGGGGTCCTCCCAAAGGCTACAGACGAGGGGTTCACTCATAAAGGCCTCATAAAGGCCAGACGAGAGGTTCACTCATAAAGGCCAGAAGGCCAGAGGGGTTCACTCATAAAGGCCAGACGAGAGGTTCACTCATGTCCTCCTAAAGGCCAGAGAGGGGTTCACACCTCATAAAGGCCAGACGAGGGTTCACTTCCATAAAGGCTCCTAAAGGCTAGACGAGGGGTTCACTCCATAAAGGCCTCCCAAAGGCCAGATGAGGGGTTCACAGAGGTCCTCACTCCATAAAGTCCCCTCCTGGAAAGGCTAGACGAGGGGTTCACCCATAAAGGCCTCTCAAAAGCCGAGACTCCAGGCCTACTCCTACTAAAGGCCAGACGCAGGTCTGACTCATAAAGGCCTCCCTAAAGGTCTGTACCTTAGGGGTTCACCATAAAGGCCTCCTAGACGAGAGGTTTACTCCATAAAGGCCAGACGAGGGGTTCACCACAAAGGCCTCCCAAAGGCCAGACGCAGGGGTTCACTCATAAAGGCCTCTCGTAAAGGCCAGACGAGGTTCACTCATAAAGGCCTCCTAGACGAGAGGTTTACTCCATAAAGGCCAGACGAGGGGTCTGACTTGCAAAGGCCTCTAAAAGCCAGACGAGGTTCATCTTATAAAGGCAGATCGCAGGGGTTCACTACAGCTGGCCTCTCAAAGGCCAGACGAGGTTCACCATGAAGGCCAGACGCAGGGTTCACTCATAAAGGCCTCCCTAAAGGCTAGACGCAGGTTCAATTACAAAGGCCCCTCCTAAAGGCCAGACGAGGGTTCACTCTAAAGTCCTCCTAAAGGCCAGACGCAGGGGACCACCACAAAGGCCTCCCAAAGCCTGAGGGTTCACTCATAAAGGCCTCCTAGAAGGCCAGGACGAGGGGTTCACTCATAAAGGCCTCCTAAAGGCCAGACGCAGGGGGGTTCAAGGGCCTCCTGAGACGAGGGTTCACTCATAAAGGCCTCCTAAAGGCCAGACGAGGGTTCACTCATAAAGGCCTCCCTAAAGGCCAGGCGCAGGGGTTCACTCATAAAGGCTAGATGAGGGGTTCACTCAGCAGGGTGATAGATGGTGATGCTATCTGATCCTCAATAATGCTTCTTATAATTGGATTTGTCACAATGTGTTACCAAGCAGCTTAGATCTAAAAGCCACAAAGTGGCAGCAGATAATACAGCCATTCCCTTGGTAAGAAGAGATCATCAGATATGAGATAAAGGAGCATCATCTAAAATATGAAGCCCCTTAAGGAAGCAAGGCGGATTACAACAACGCAGCCTGAATTCAAACAACTCTCCCCCTTCCCTCGCAACCTCAGTGGAGACTTGTTTTTGAGTCTCTTACTTTCAGTTTTGTCCACAAGCTTCAAACAGCTGAAAATACTATGTATTGTTATTGAAAAGACATTTCGCAGCGGTTTAGATGGTACATAAACTGAAATTAAGCCACCAATGTAGGTTTTTACCAACCAGGAAATGGCAGCCTTTACCAACCAGGGTGCAGCCTTCCAATTTGACAACAAAAGACAGACCAGCTTTGGTTGAAAAATAGGAAGGCTGCACCATAAGAATGCAGTTATGTATCAGAATGCAGTTATGTATCAGAATGCAGTTATGTATCAGAATGCAGTTATGTATCAGAATGCAGTTATGTATCAGAATGCAGTTATGTATCAGAATGCAGTTAGTATCATGCAGTTTTTGTATATCAGAATGCAGTTATGTTTTTGTATATACAGCACTTTGTTTACATTGTGAAACACTTATCATTCCACACTTAAGGCAGACATATTAAGGACATTTTCTAAAATGCCAATGCTGAACCTCCACCCATACACACAACCATGTTGAAATAGCAGCCTATTGAGGTGTGTGTGGGTTTATCCTGTGTTCATACAGGCGTTACAGAGGGGAGATTTGTGCAGTTTAGCACAAAGCGTGACCGGAGAGTAGAGTACACACTAGTATATCCCATGTGCCAGAGACCATTATCTACATGTAATTCCAAACAACATTATCCAAACGTTATCCCTTTCCTTTCTCTGATGGAGAGGACGTTGGGCAAACGTTATCCTTTAACCTGTGACAGAACAGTGATATACTGCAGGAGTAGAGTCAGCATTACCCTGCTACCACACTGGGAAAATAGACCATCCATCTCCCAGTCCTCTCTCTCGCTCCTACCACCATCTCTCTCTCTCTCTCTCTCTCCTAACACCATCTCTCTCTCTAACACCATCTCTCTCGCTTCTCTCCCTCTCTTTAGTCCTCTGTCTTTCCCATCTCTTCTAGCTTCCAGCCCTCCCTCCCTCTGCTAGTCCCTCTGTCTTTCCATTCACTCTTTCTTTTTTTCTCTAGCCCTCCTCGTTCTCTCTCTCTTTTCTCTCTCTTTTCTCTCTCTCTCTCTCTCTCTCTCTCTCTCTCTCTCTCTCTCTCTCTCTCTCTCTCTCTCTCTCTCTCTCTCTCTCTCTCTCTCTCTCTCTCTCTCTTTCTTCTCCTTCTCCCTCTCTCTCTTTTCTCCCCCTCTCGCTCACTCTCCTCGCTCTCTCTCCTCTCTCTCTCTCTTTCTTTCTCCTTCTCCCTCTCTCTCTTTTCTCTCTCTCTCTCTTTCTTTTCTCCTTCTCCCTCTCTCTCTTTCTCTCTCTCTCTCTCTCTCTTTCTCCTTCTCCTTCTCTCTCTTTCTCTCTCTCTCTTCTTTCTCCTTCTCCTCTCTCTCTTTCTCTCTCTCTCTCTCTCTTTCTTTCTCCTTCTCCCTCTCTCTCTCTCTCTTTCTTTTCTCCTTCTCCCTCTCTCTCTTCTCTCTCTCTCTCTCTCTTTCTTTCTCCCTTCTCCCTCTCTCTCTTTCTCTCTCTCTCTCTCTCTCTCTTTCTTTCTCTCCTTCTCCCTCTCTCTCTCTTCTCTCTCTCTCTCTCTTTCTTTTCTCCTTCTCCCTCTCTCTCTTTCTCTCTCTCTCTCTTTCTTTCTTTTCTCCTTCTCCCTCTCTCTCTTTCTCTCTCTCTCTCTTTCTTTCTCCTTCTCCCTCTCTCTCTTTTCTCTCTCTCTCTTTCTTTTCTCCTTCTCCCTCTCTCTCTTCTCTCTCTCTCTCTCTCTTCTCTTTCTCCTTCTCTCTCTCTCTCTCTCTCTCTCTCTCTTTCTTTCTCCTTCTCCCTCTCTCTTTCTTTCTCTCTCTCTCTCTCTCTCTCTTCTCCTTCTCCCTCTCTCTCTTTCTCTCTCTCTTTCTTTCTCCTTCTCCCTCTCTCTCTTTTCTCTCTCTTTCTTTTCTCCTTCTCCTCTCTCTCTTTCTCTCTCTCTCTCTCTTCTTTCTCCTTCTCCCTCTCTCTCTTCTCTCTCTCTCTCTCTTTCTTTTCTCCTTCTCCCTCTCTCTCTTCTCTCTCTCTCTCTCTCTTTCTTTTCTCCTTCTCCCTCTCTCTATTTTCTCTCTCTCTCTCTCTCTCTCTCTCTCTCTCTCTCTCTCTCTCTCTTTCTTTTCTCCTTCTCCCTCTCTCTCTTTTCTCTCTCTCTATCTTTCTTTTCTCCTTCTCCCTCTCTCTATTTTCTCTCTCTCTCTCTCTTTCTTTCTCCTTCTTTCTCTCTCTCTTCTCTCTCTCTCTCTTTCTTTTCTCCTTCTCCCTCTCTCTCTTTTCTCTCTCTCTCTCTTTCTTTTCTCCTTCTCCCTCTCTCTTTCTCTCTTCTCTCTCTCTCTTCTCCTTCTCTCTCTTTCTCTCTCTCTCTCTCTCTCTCTCTCTCTCTCTCTCTCTCTCTCTCTTCTTTTCTCCTTCTCCCTCTCTCTTTTATCCTCTCTCTCTCTCTCTTTCTTTTCTCCTCTCTCCCTCTCTCTCTCTCTTCTCTCCTCTCTCTCTCTCTTTTCTCTCTCTCTCTCTCTCTTTCTTTTCTCCTTCTCCTCTCTCTTTCTTTTCTCCTTCTCCCTCTCTCTTCTCTCTCTCTCTCTTTCTTTTCTCCTTCTCCTCTCTCATTTTCTCTCTCTCTCTCTCTCTCTCTCTCTCTCTCTTTCTCCTTCTCCTTCTCTCTCTTTATCCCTCTCTCTCTCTCTCTCTCTTTCTT
>NW_025752519.1:7500-12448 GCF_021184085.1 Oncorhynchus gorbuscha | reverse complement strand
TTACATTTATTACATTTACATTTAAGTCATTTAGCAGACGCTCTTATCCAGAGCGACTTACAAATTGGTGCATTCACCTTATGACATCCAGTGGAACAGCCACTTTACAATAGTGCATCTACATATTTTAAGGGGGGGTGAGAAGGATTACTTTATCCTATCCTAGGTATTCCTTAAAGAGGTGGGGTTTCAGGTGTCTCCGGAAGGTGGTGATTGACTCCGCTGTCCTGGCGTCGTGAGGGAGTTTGTTCCACCATTGGGAGCCAGAGCAGCGAACAGTTTTGACTGGGCTGAGCGGGAACTGTACTTCCTCAGTGGTAGGGAGGCGAGCAGGCCAGAGGTGGATGAACGCAGTGCCCTTATTTGGGTGTAGGGCCTGATCAGAGCCTGGAGGTACTGAGGTGCCGTTCCCTCACAGCTCCGTAGGCAAGCACCATGGTCTTGTAGCGGATGCGAGCTTCAACTGGAAGCCAGTGGAGAGAGCGGAGGAGCGGGGTGACGTGAGAGAACTTGGGAAGGTTGAACACCAGACGGGCTGCGGCGTTCTGGATGAGTTGTAGGGGTTTAATGGCACAGGCAGGGAGCCCAGCCAACAGCGAGTTGCAGTAATCCAGACGGGAGATGACAAGTGCCTGGATTAGGACCTGTGCCGCTTCCTGTGTGAGGCAGGGTCGTACTCTGCGGATGTTGTAGAGCATGAACCTACAGGAACGGGCCACCGCCTTGATGTTAGTTGAGAACGACAGGGTGTTGTCCAGGATCACGCCAAGGTTCTTAGCGCTCTGGGAGGAGGACACAATGGAGTTGTCAACCGTGATGGCGAGATCATGGAACGGGCAGTCCTTCCCCGGGAGGAAGAGCAGCTCCGTCTTGCCGAAGTTCAGCTTGAGGTGGTGATCCGTCATCCACACTGATATGCCTGCCAGACATGCAGAGATGCGATTCGCCACCTGGTCATCAGAAGGGGAAAGGAGAAGATTAATTGTGTGTCGTCTGCATAGCAATGATAGGAGAGACCATGTGAGGTTATGACAGAGCCAAGTGACTTGGTGTATAGCGAGAATAGGAGAGGGCCTAGAACAGAGCCCTGGGGGACACCAGTGGTGAGAGCGCATGGTGAGGAGACAGATTCGCGCCACGCCACCTGGTAGGAGCGACCTGTCAGGTAGGACGCAATCCAAGCGTGGGCCACGCCGGAGATGCCCAACTCGGAGAGGGTGGAGAGGAGTATCTGATGGTTCACAGTATCGAAGGCAGCCGATAGGTCTAGAAGGATGAGAGCAGAGGAGAGAGAGTTAGCTTTAGCGGTGCGGAGCGCCTCCGTGATACAGAGAAGAGCAGTCTCAGTTGAATGACTAGTCTTGAAACCTGACTGATTTGGATCAAGAAGGTCATTCTGAGAGAGATAGCGGGAGAGCTGACCAAGGACGGCACGTTCAAGAGTTTTGGAGAGAAAAGAAAGAAGGGATACTGGTCTGTAGTTGTTGACATCGGAGGGATCGAGTGTAGGTTTTTTCAGAAGGGTGCAACTCTCGCTCTCTTGAAGACGGAAGGGACGTAGCCAGCGGTCAGGGATAAGTTGATGAGCGAGGTGAGGTAAGGGAGAAGGTCTCCGGAAATGGTCTGGAGAAGAGAGGAGGGGATAGGGTCAAGCGGGCAGGTTGTTGGGCGGCCGGCCGTCACAAGACGCGAGATTTCATCTGGAGAGAGAGGGGAGAAAGAGGTCAGAGCACAGGGTAGGGCACTGTGAGCAGAACCAGCAGTGTCGTTTGACTTAGCAAACGAGGATCGGATGTCGTCGACCTTCTTTTCAAAATGGTTGACGAAGTCATCTGCAGAGAGGGAGGAGGGGGGGAGGGGGAGGAGGATTCAGGAGGGAGGAGAAGGTGGCAAAGAGCTTCCTAGGGTTAGAGGCAGATGCTTGGAATTTAGAGTGGTAGAAAGTGGCTTTAGCAGCAGAGACAGAGGAGGAAAATGTAGAGAGGAGGGAGTGAAAGGATGCCAGGTCCGCAGGGAGGCGAGTTTTCCTCCATTTCCGCTCGGCTGCCCGGAGCCCTGTTCTGTGAGCTCGCAATGAGTCGCAATAAATTAAACCTGAATAACTCATTTTGTTTCGAATCTGAACAATTTTGCATTTTTATTTATCTAGGGATCACCATTAGTTCCTGCCAAGGCAGCAGCTACTCTTCCTGGGGTTTATTATGGATCCCCATTAGTTCCTGTCAAGGCAGCAGCTACTCTTCCTGGGGTTTATTATGGAGCCCCATTTAGTTCCTGCCAAGGCAGCAGCTACTCTTCCTGGGGTTTATTATGGATCCCCATTAGTTCCTGCCAAGCCAGCAGCTACTCTTCCTGGGGTTTAATATGGATCCCCATTAGTTCCTACCGAGGCAGCAGCTACTCTTCCTGGGGTTTATTATGGATCCCCATTAGTTCCTGCCGAGGCAGCAGCTACTCTTCCTGGGGTTTAATATGGATCCCCATTAGTTCCTGCCGAGGCAGCAGCTACTCTTCCTGGGGTTTAATATGGATCCCCATTAGTTTCTGCAGCTACTCTTCCTGGGGTTTAATTATGGATCCCCATTAGTTCCTGCAGCTACTCTTTTAAAATAAATCAGTGCATCATATACTGTTACATCATTACATACCTGCAACACAAAATGTATAATAGCACCATACAACATACTTTTATTTTTTTACTGCTGCATCAGTTACCTAGTACTGTTTTTTAAAATCTGATTCTACTTCCTGATGTGGAATAGAGTTCCATGTAGTCATGGCTCTATGTAGTACTGTGGAATATAGTTCCATGTAGTCATGGCTCTATGTAGTACTGTGGAATATAGTTCCATGTAGTCATGTCTCTATGTAGTACTGGGGAATAGAGTTCCATGTAGTCATGGCTCTATGTAGTACTGTGGAATATAGTTCCATGTAGTCATGGCTCTATGTAGTACTGTGGAATATAGTTCCATGTAGTCATGTCTCTATGTAGTACTGGGGAATAGAGTTCCATGTAGTCATGGCTCTATGTAGTACTGTGGAATATAGTTCCATGTAGTCATGGCTCTATGTAGTACTGTGGAATAGAGTTCCATGTAGTCATGTCTCTATGTAGTACTGGGGAATAGAGTTCCATGTAGTCATGGCTCTATGTAGTACTGTGGAATAGAGTTCCATGTAGTCATGGCTCTATGTAGTACTGTGGAATAGAGTTCCATGTAGTCATGGCTCTATGTAGTACTGTGGAATAGAGTTCCATGTAGTCATGGCTCTATGTAGTACTGTGGAATAGAGTTCCATGTAGTCATGGCTCTATGTAGTACTGTGGAATAGAGTTCCATGTAGTCATGGCTCTATGTGGTACTGTGGAATAGAGTTCCATGTAGTCATGGCTCTATGTAGTACTGTGCACCTCCCGTAGTCTGTTCTGTACTTGGGGACTGTGAAGAGACCTCTGGTGGCATGTCCTGTGGGGTATGACTGGGTGTCCAAGCTGTGCCAGTAGTTTAGACAGACAGCTCGGTGCATTCAGCATAGCGTCAATACCGCTCACAAAGACAAGTAGTGATGCAGTCAGTAGGCAGATTTCCAGTGACCCAGGTTTATTTGACAAAAGCAATGTTTTATTTTTGGGGATTTCGACATGTGTAATGGAAACGGCAGATGTCAGAATCATGTTGTCACGTTCACTGTTTTCAAACTCAAGATGTAAGGGTTAAATGTTGATCCATAGTTGTCATAAATGTAGTTCCACATCTTTAATAAAGTAAACAGAAACCGACCGTGGCAACAACACACACAAACACACACACAAAACACACACAACAACACACACACACACACACACACACACACACACACACACACACACACACACACACACACACACACACACACACACACACACACACACACACACACACACACACACACACACACACACACACACACACACACACACACACACACACACACACACACACAAACACACACAAACACACACAACACACAACACACACAACACACACACACAACACACACACAAACACACACAACACACACACACAACACACGCGTTGCTTTGGCTGCTTGGTGTCATTGTCCTGTCGGAGTGTAAATCTCCCTATCCGCATCTATTTGCACTCTGAAGCAGGTTCTCATCAAGGATTGGCCTGTATCTGGCTCCATTCATTGTTTCCTCTCCTTACCAGTCTCCCTGTCCCTGCCGCTGAAAAGCATCCCCATAGCATGCTTCACCACCATGCTTCACCACCATGCCTCACCACCATGCTTCACCACCATGCCTCACCACCATGCTTCACCACCATGCCTCACCACCATGCTTCACCACCATGCCTCACCACCATGCTTCACCACCATGCTTCACCACCATGCCTCACCACCATGCTTCACCACCATGCTTCACCACCATGCCTCACCACCATGCTTCACCACCATGCCTCACCACCATGCCTCACCACCATGCCTCACCACCATGCTTCACCACCATGCCTCACCACCATGCTTCACCACCATGCTTCACCACCATGCCTCACCACCATGCCTCACCACCATGCTTCACCACCATGCCTCACCACCATGCTTCACCACCATGCCTCACCACCATGCTTCACCACCATGCCTCACCACCATGCTTCACCACCATGCTTCACCACCATGCCTCACCACCATGCCTCACCACCATGCTTCACCACCATGCCTCACCACCATGCTTCACCACCATGCCTCACCACCATGCTTCACTGTAGGGATGTTGTTAGACAGGTTATGAGCTGTGCCTGCTTTTCTACAGATATAAAACACTTTGCATTCAGGCTAAAGTGTTCAATTTGTCTCATCAGATCACTGAATCTTTTGCCCTATGAGTCTTTCAGGTCCCTTTTTCCAAATTCCAGGCTTTTTCTCAGGTGGGGCTTCCATCCGG
>NW_025752519.1:0-2500 GCF_021184085.1 Oncorhynchus gorbuscha | reverse complement strand
ATGTCTTATATGTCTGTCCCATGTCTGTGTGTCTGTCCCCATGTCTTATATGTCTGTCCCCATGTCTGTGTGTCTGTCCCCATGTCTATGTGTCTACTGTCCCCATGTCTTATATGTCTGTCCCCATGTCTGTGTGTCTGTCCCCATGTCTTATATGTCTGTCCCCATGTCTGTGTGTGTCTGTCCCCATGTCTGTGTGTCTGTCCCCATGTCTTATATGTCTGTCCCCATGTCTGTGTGTCTGTCCCCATGTCTGTGTGTCTGTCCCCATGTCTGTGTGTGTATGTCCCCATGTCTGTGTGTCTGTCCCCATGTCTGTGTGTCTGTCCCCATGTCTTATATGTCTGTCCCCATGTCTGTGTGTCTGTCCCCATGTCTTATATGTCTGTCCCCATGTCTGTGTGTCTGTCCCCATGTCTTATATGTCTGTCCCCTTGCTGTCTGTGTGTCTGTCCCCATGTCTTATATGTCTGTCCCCATGTCTGTGTGTCTGTCCCCATGTCTTATATGTCTGTCCCCATGTCTGTGTGTCTGTCCCCATGTCTTATATGTCTGTCCCCATGTCTGTGTGTCTGTCCCCATGTCTTATATGTCTGTCCCCATGTCTGTGTGTCTGTCCCCATGTTTTATATGTCTGTCCCCATGTCTGTGTGTCTGTCCCCATGTCTGTGTCTCTGTCCCCATGTCTGTGTGTCTGTCCCCATGTCTTATATGTCTGTCCCCATGTCTGTGTGTCTGTCCCCATGTCTGTGTGTCTGTCCCCATGTCTGTGTGTATGTCCCCATGTCTGTGTGTCTGTCCCCATGTCTGTGTGTCTGTCCCCATGTCTGTGTGTCTGTGTGTCTGTCCCCATGTCTTATATGTCTGTCCCCATGTCTGTGTGTCTGTCCCCATGTTTTATATGTCTGTCCCCATGTCTGTGTGTCTGTCCCCATGTCTGTGTCTCTGTCCCCATGTCTGTGTGTCTGTCCCCATGTCTTATATGTCTGTCCCCATGTCTGTGTGTCTGTCCCCATGTCTGTGTGTCTGTCCCCATGTCTGTGTGTATGTCCCCATGTCTGTGTGTCTGTCCCCATGTCTGTGTGTCTGTCCCCATGTCTGTGTGTCTGTGTGTCTGTCCCCATGTCTTATATGTCTGTCCCCATGTCTGTGTGTCTGTCCCCATGTCTGTGTGTCTGTCCCCATGTCTGTGTGTATGTCCCCATGTCTGTGTGTCTGTCCCCATGTCTGTGTGTCTGTCCCCATGTCTGTGTGTCTGTGTGTCTGTCCCCATGTCTTATATGTCTGTCCCCATGTCTGTGTGTCTGTCCCCATGTCTGTGTGTCTGTCCCCATGTCTGTGTGTCTGTCCCCATGTCTGTGTGTCTTATATGTCTGTCCCCATGTCTGTGTTTCTGTCCCCATGTCTGTGTGTCTGTGTGTCTGTCCCCATGTCTGTCCCCATGTCTTATATGTCTGTCCCCATGTCTGTGTGTCTGTCCCCATGTCTGTCCCCATGTCTTATATGTCTGTCCCCATGTCTGTGTGTCTGTCCCCATGTCTGTGTGTCTGTGTGTCTGTCCCCATGTCTGTGTGTCTGTCCCCATGTCTGTGTGTCTGTCCCCATGTCTTATAACCCCCATGTCTGTGTGTCTGTCCCCATGTCTTATAACCCCCATGTCTATGTGTCTGTGTGTCTGTCCCCATGTCTTATATGTCTGTCCCCATGTCTGTGTGTCTGTCCCCATGTCTGTGTGTCTGTGTGTCTGTCCCCATGTCTGTGTGTCTGTCCCCATGTCTGATTGTCTGTCCCCATGTCTGTGTGTCTGTCCCCATGTCTGTGTGTGGAATTGTTTTTTGTGTACGTGCGTTATATACTGGTTTGCGGTAATTTCAACCCATAACTTGTTGTTCTGGGTGCCTTCGGTTTTGCCTCATTAAACTGCTCCCAGTTCTGCTCTCCTGTGCCTGACTTCCCTGCCACTTCCCTACAGCCAGTAACGCACCAATAGAGGAGAAGAGAAGACTTCCCTGTTACGCACCAATAGAAGAGAAGAGACTTCCCTGTTACTGACTGGTTTTCTGATCCACACCAGATACTGACTGGTTCTCTGATCCACACCAGATACTGACTGGTTTTCTGATCCACACCAGATACTGACTGGTTTTCTGATCCACACCAGATATTGGCTGGGTTTTCTGATCCACACCAGATACTGACTGGTTTTCTGATCCACACCAGATACTGACTGGTTCTCTGATCCACACCAGATACTGACTGGTGTTCTGATCCACACCAGATACTGACTGGTTCTCTGATCCACACCAGATACTGACTGGTTCTCTGATCCACACCAGATACTGACTGGTTCTCTGATCACCAGATACTGACTGGTTCTCTGATCCACACCAGATACTGACTGGTGTTCTGATCCACACCAGATGCGGACTGGTTCTCTGATCCACACCAGATACTGACTGGTTTTCTGATCCACACCAGATACTGACTGGTACTCTGATCA
>NW_025752518.1:0-12449 GCF_021184085.1 Oncorhynchus gorbuscha | reverse complement strand
CATTTACATTTAAGTCATTTAGCAGACGCTTCTTATCCAGAGCGACTTACAAATTGGTGCATTCACCTTATGACATCCAGTGGGACAGTCACTTAACAATAGTGCATCTAAAACTTAGGGGGTGGGGTGAGAGGGATTACTTAACCTATCCTAGGTATTCCTTAAAAGAGGTGGGGTTTCAGGTGTCTCCGGAAGGTGGTGATTGACTCCGCTGTCCTGGCGTCGTGAGGGAGTTTGTTCCACCATTGGGGGGCCAGGGCAGCGAACAGTTTTGACTGGGCTGAGCGGGAGTTGTACTTCCTCAGTGGTAGGGAGGCGAGCAGGCCAGGATGAACGCAGTGCCCTTGTTTGGGTGTAGGGCCTGATCATTTTGAGGTACTGAGGTTTGCTCCCCTCGCAGCTCCGTAGGCAAGCACCAGTGGTCTAGGAAGGATGTGAGCTTCAACTGGAAGCCCACGGAGAACGGAGGAGCGGGGTGACGTGAGAGAACTTGGGAAGGCTGAACACCAGACGGGCTAGTGTTCTGGATGAGTTGAAGGGCCGAATGGCACAGGCAGGGAGCCCAGCCAACAGCGGCTGCAGCATCCAGACGGGAGATGACAAGTGCCTGGATTAGGACCTGCGCCGGCCTCTGTGTGAGGCAGGGTCGTACTCTGCGGATGTTGTAGAGCATGAACCTACAGGAACGGGCTGGATGTTAGTTAGAATGACAGGTGTTGTCCAGGATCACGCCACAAGTTCTGGCGCTCTGGGAGGAGGACACAATGGAGTTGTCGACCGTGATGGCGATCATGGAGCGGGCAGTCCTTCCCGGGAGGAAGAGGCAGCTCCGTCTTGCCGAGTTCAGCTGAGGTGGTGATCCGTCATCCACTGATATGTCTGCCAGACATGCAGAGATGCGATTCGCCACCTGGTCATCAGAAGGGGAAGGAAGATTAATTGTGTATGCGTCTGCATAGCAATGATAAGAGAGACCATGTGAGGTTATGACAGAGCCAAGTGACTTGGTGTATAGCGAGAATAGGAGAGGGCCAAGAACAGAGCCCTGGGGACACCAGTGGTGAGAGCGCGTGGTGAGAGACAGATTCTCGCCACGCCACCTGGTAGGGCGACCTGTCAGGTAGGACGCAATCCAAACGTGGGCGCGCGGAGATGCCCAACTCGGAGAGGGTGGAGAGGAGGATCTGATGGTTCTGGATTTGCCGAAGGCAGCGATAGATTCAGAAGGATGAGAGCAGAGAGAAGTTCAGCGCTTTGCAGTGCGGAGCGCCTCAGTGACACAGAGGAGAGCAGTCTCAGTTGAATGACTAGTCTTGAAACCTGACTGATTTGGATCAAGAAGGTCATTCAGAGAGAGATAGCGGGAGAGCTGGCCAAGGACGGCACGTTCCAGAGGATTTGGAGAGAAAAGAAAGAAGGATACTGGTCTGTAATTGACATCGGAGGGATCAGTGTAGGTTTTTCAGAAGGGGTGCAACTCTCGCTCTCTTGAAGACGGAAGGACGTAGCCAACGGTCAGGGATGAGTTGATGAGCGAGGTGAGGTAAGGGAGAAGGTCTCCGAAATGGTCTGAGAAGAGAGGAGGGATAGGGTCAAGCGGGCAGGTTGTTGGGCGGCAAGCCGTCACAAGACGCGAGATTTCATCTGGAGAGAGAGGGAGAAAGAGGTCAGAGCACAGGGTAGGGCAGTGTGAGCAGAACCAGCGGTGTCGTTTGACTTAGCAAACGAGGATCGGATGTCGTCGACCTTCTTTTCAAAATGGTTGACGAAGTCATCTGCAGAGAGGAGGAGGGGGGGGAGGGGCGGAGGGATTCAGGAGGGAGGAGAAGGTGGCAAAGAGCTTCCTAGGGTTAGAGGCAGATGCTTGGAATTTAGCGTGGTAGAAAGTGGCTTTAGCAGCAGAGACAGAGGAGGAAAATGTAGAGAGGAGAGAGTGAAAGGATGCCAGGTCCGCAGGGAGGCGAGTTTTCACTCCATTTCCCGCCAAGTTGCCCGAGCCCTGTTCTGTGAGCTCGCAATGAGTCATCGAGCCACGGAGCGGGAGGGAGGACCGAGCCGGCCTGAGGATAGGGGACATAGAGTCAAGGGATGCAGAGAGGGAGGAGAGGAGGGTTGAGGAGGCAGAATCAGGAGATAGGTGGGAGAAGGTTTGAGCGGAGGGAAGAGATGATAGGATGGAAGAGGAGAGAGTAGCGGGGGAGAGAGAGCGAAGGTTGGGACGGCGCGATACCATCCCGTAGGGGCAGTGTGGGAGGTGTTGGATGAGAGCGAGAGGGAAAGGATACAAGGCAGTGGTCTGAGACTTGAGGGGAGTTGCAGTGAGGTTAGTGGAAGAACAGCATCTAGTAAAGATGAGGTCGAGCGTATTGCCTGCCTTGTGAGTAGGGGGAAGGAGAGGGTGAGGTCAAAAGAGGAGAGGAGTGGAAAGAAGGGAGGCAGAGAGGAAAGAGTCAAAGGTGACGTGGGGAGGTTAAAGTCGCCCAGAACTGTGAGAGGTGAGCCGTCCTCAGGAAAGGAGCTTATCAAGGCATCAAGCTCATTGATGAACTCTCCGAGGGAACCTGGAGGGCGATAAATGATAAGGATGTTATAGCTGGAAAGGGCTAGTAACTGTGACAGCATGGAATTCAAAGAGGCGATAGACAGATGGGTAAGGGGAGAAAAGAAAGAATGACCACTTGGGAGAGATGAGGGATCCCGTGCCACCACCCCGCTGACCAGAGCTCTCGGGGTGTGCGAGAACACGTGCTGGGACGAAGAGCAGTAGGAGTAGCAGTGTTGTCTGTGGTGATCCATGTTTCCGTCAGTGCCAAGAAGTCGAGGACTGGAGGGAGCATAGCTGGAGATGAACTCTGCCTTGTTGACGCAGATTGGCAGTTCCAGAGGCTACCGGAGACCTGGAACTCCACGTGGGTCTGCGCGCTAGGACCACCAGGTAAATTGGCCGGCCACGCGGTGTGGAGCGTTTGTATGGTCTGTGCAGAGAGGAGAGAACAGGGATAAACAGACACATAGTTGACAGCTACAGAAGAGGCTACGCTAATGCAAAGGAGATTAAGAATGACAAATGGACTACACGTCTCGAATGTTCAGGAAAGTTAAGCTACGTAGCAAGAATCTTATTGACTAAGATGATTAAATGACCTGATACAGTACTGCTAAAGTAGGCCAGCTGGCAGTGGTGCGTTGTTGACACTACACTAATCAAGTCGTTCAAGAGTGTAATAGTTTCTGCAGTGTTGCTGTGGGGGCCAGCAGGCTAGCTAGCAGTGTTGTTTACGTTACGTTGCGTTAAAAGAACGACAATAGATGGCTAGCGAACCTAGAAAATCGCTCTAGACTAGGACTTATTAGGATATCATAACCTTTACAATGAGCCAATACATAGGACTGGTGGATATCCACCCATACAATGGCCAATACATGTAGGACTGATCCTATTAGGATATCATAACCTTTACAATGGCCAATACATGTGGGACTGATCCTATTAGATATCATAACCTTTACAATGGGCCAATACATGCAGGACTGATCCTATTAGGATATCATGTCCTACAATGGCCAATACATGTAGGACTGATCCTATTAGGATATCATAACTTTTACACGGCAATACATGTAGGACTGATCCTATTAGATATCATAACCTTTACAATGGCCAATACATGTAGGACTGATCCTATTAGGATATCATAACCTTTACAATGGCCAATACATGTAGGACTGATCCTATTAGGATATCATAACCTTACAATGGCCAATACATGTAGGACTGATCCTATTAGGATATCATAACCTTTACAATGGCCAATACATGTAGGACTGATCCTATTAGGATATCATAACTTTACAATGGCCAATACATGTAGGACTGATCCTATTAGGATATCATAACCTTACAATGGCCAATACATGTAGGACTGATCCTATTAGGATATCATAACCTTTACAATGGCCAATACATGTAGGACTGATCCTATTAGGATATCATAACCTTTACAATGGCCAATACATACAGTTGAAGTCGGAAGTTTACATAGACTTAGGTTGGAGTCATTCAAACTTGTTTTTTAACCACTCCACAAATGTCTTAGGACATCTACTTTGTGCATGACACAAGTCATTTTTCCAACAATTGTTTAGACAGTTTATTTCACTTATAATTCACTGTATCACAATTCCAGTGGGTCAGAAGTTTACATACACTAAGTTGACTGTGCCTTTAAACAGCTTGGAAAATTACAGAAAATTAGGTCATGGCTTTAGAAAATTCTGATAGGCTAATTGACATCATTTTAGTCAATTGGAGGTGTACCTGTGGATGTATTTCAAGTCCTACCTTCAGACTCAGTGCCCCTTTGCTTGACATCATGGGAAAATCAAAAGAAATCAGCCAAGACCTCAGAAAAAAATTGTAGACCTCCACAAGTCTGGTTCATCTTTGGGAGCAATTTCCAAATGCCTGAAGATACCACGTTCATCTGTACAAACAATAGTATGCAGGTATAAACACCATGGGACCACGCAGCCGTCATACCACTCAGGAAGGAGACTCGTTCTGTCTCCTAGAGATGAACATACTTTAGTGTGAAAAGTGCAAATCAATCCCAGAACAACAGCAAAGGACCTTGTGAAGAGGCTGGAGGAAACGGGTACGAAATTATCTATATCCACAGTAAAACAAGTTCTATATCAACATAACCTGAAAGGCCACTCAGCAAGGAAGAAAATCGCCATAAAAAAGCCAGATTACAGTTTGCAACCTGCACATGGGGACAAAGATCATACTTTTTGAGAAATGTCCTCTGGTCTGATGAAACAAAAATAGAACTGTTTGGCCATAATGATCATCGTTATGTTTGGAGGAAAAAGGGGGATGCTTGCAAGCTGAAGAACACCATCCCGTGAAGGACAGGGGTGGCGGCGTCCATGTTGTGGGGGTGCATTGCTGCAGGAGGTACTGTTGCACTTCACAAAAATAGATAGCTTCATGAGGTAGGAAATGTATGTGGATATATTGAAGCAACATCTCAAGACATCAGTCAGGAAGTTAAAGCTTTGGTTGCAAATGGGTCTTCCAAATGGACAAATGACCCAATCATACTTACAAAGTTGTGTCAAAATGGCTTAAGGACAACAAAGTCAAGGTATTGGAGTGGCCATCACAAAGCCCTGACCTCAATCCTAGACAATTTGGGCAGAACTGAAAAAGCTGTGTGTCGAGCAAGGAGGCCTACAAAACCTGACTCAGTTACACAATCTCTGTCAGGAGGAATGTGCCAAAATTCACCAAACTTATTGTGGGAAGCTTGTGGAAGGCTACCCGAAACGTTTGACCCAAGTTAAACAATTTAAAGGCAATGCTACCAAATGCTAATTGAGTGTATGTGAAAGTCAGACTTCAACTGTAGCATCAGCAATCCAGCGTTTATATACATGATTGATTTAATGCCCCGTACACACTGTGAGGTATTTCCTTTTAGTTCCCCGACAGGCTTAATTTGTCCCACCAAGTTTTCTGAGCAAAAATAAATAAATAGTTAATTGAAAAGCATTAGATATAAAACTGTAAACACACCAGGAAACAGGAAACAGGAAATCAGCTCCAAGTGATTTTAATTTACAAATGTAAGGTCAAACATTAAATCTGTTTGGGCTTCTTGTGGTCAATTTGCAGTCTACTTAATGAAGTGATGTTCTAGCCCCCCGACCATCCGTTCAAGAAGAAATCGGCCTGAAATGAGTTGGTGGCTGAAATGAGTTGGTGGCTGAAATGAGTTGATGATCCCTGCCATGGGGGGGGTCATCTCTCCTCAGAGATTGCATTTATTTGGGTGGGATATTATCCTCACCAAAAGTCAAACGGGAGGCAACAGTCATACGAAAGCCCTTGACTTTTTCCACATTTTGTTATGTTACAGCGTTAATCTAAATGGATTCGATAAATACAAATCCTCAGCGATCAATTTTAGCACAACTATAAAAAATAAAATAAAAACAGGATTCAGACCCTTTGCTATGAGACTCTAAATACACAACTGTTAGTATGTCAGCAGGTCAGTATGTCAGTATGTCAGCAGTGTCAGTATGTCAGTAGTGTCAGTATGTCAGCAGTGTCAGCAGTGTCAGTAGTGTCAGTATGTCAGTAGTGTCAGTAGTGTCAGTATGTCAGTAGTGTTAGTATGTCAGTATGTCAGTATGTCAGTAGTGTCAGTATGTCAGTATGTCAGTAGTGTCAGTATGTCAGTAGTGTCAGCAGTGTCAGTATGTCAGTAGTGTCAGTATGTCAGTATGTCAGTAGTGTCAGAATGTCAGTATGTCAGTAGTGTCAGTATGTCAGTAGTGTCAGTAGTGTCAGTATGTCAGCAGTGTCAGTATGTCAGTAGTGTCAGTATGTCAGTAGTGTCAGCAGTGTCAGTATGTCAGTAGTGTCAGTATGTCAGTAGTGTCAGTATGTCAGCAGTGTCAGTGTGTCAGTAGTGTCAGCAGTGTCAGTATGTCAGTAGTGTCAGCAGTGTCAGTATGTCAGTAGTGTCAGTATGTCAGTATGTCAGTAGTGTCAGAATGTCAGTATGTCAGTAGTGTCAGTATGTCAGTAGTGTCAGTAGTGTCAGCAGTGTCAGTATGTCAGTAGTGTCAGTATGTCAGTAGTGTCAGTAGTGTCAGTATGCAGTATGTCAGTAGTGTTAGTATGTCAGTAGTGTCAGTATGTCAGTAGTGTCAGTAGTGTCAGTATGTCAGTAGTGTCAGTGTCAGTAGTGTCAGTAGTGTCATGTCAGTATGTCAGCAGTGTCAGCAGTGTCAGTATGTCAGTAGTGTCAGTATGTCAGTAGTGTCAGTAGTGTCAGTAGTGTCAGTAGTGTCAGTATGTCAGCAGTGTCAGTATGTCAGCAGTGTCAGTATGTCAGTATGTCAGTATGTCAGTAGTGTCAGTATGTCAGTAGTGTCAGTGTGTCAGTAGTGTCAGTGTCAGTAGTGTATGTCAGCAGTGTCAGTATGTCAGTAGTGTCAGTATGTCAGCAGTGTCAGTATGTCAGTATGTCAGCAGTGTCAGTAGTGTCAGTATGTCAGTATGTCAGCAGTGTCAGTATGTCAGTAGTGTTAGTATGTCAGTAGTGTCAGTGTCAGTGTTAGTAGTGTCAGTATGTCAGTATGTCAGTAGTGTTAGTATGTCAGTATGTCAGTATGTCAGTAGTGTCAGTATGTCAGTAGTGTCAGTATGTCAGTAGTGTCAGTATGTCAGTAGTGTCAGTATGTCAGTGTGTCAGTATGTTAGTAGTGTCAGTAGTGTCAGTATGTCAGCAGTGTCAGTATGTCAGCAGTGTCAGTATGTCAGTAGTGTCAGTATGTCAGTATGTTAGCAGTGTCAGTATGTGTAGTGTCAGTATGTCAGCAGTGTCAGTAGTGTCAGTATGTCAGCAGTGTCAGTATGTCAGCAGTAGTGTCAGCAGTGTCAGTAGTGTCAGTATGTCAGCAGTGTCAGTCAGTAGTGTCAGTGTCAGTATGTCAGTCAGTGTCAGTATGTCAGTAGTGTCAGTAGTGTCAGTATGTCAGTAGTGTTAGTATGTCAGTATGTCAGTAGTGTCAGTAGTGTCAGTATGTCAGTGTCAGTCAGTAGTGTCAGTATGTAGTGTCAGTAGTGTCAGTATGTCAGTAGTGTCAGTATGTCAGCAGTGTCAGTATGTCAGCAGTGTCAGTAGTGTCAGTATGTCAGCAGTGTCAGTAGTGTCAGCAGTGTCAGTAGTGTCAGTAGTGTCAGTATGTCAGTAGTGTCAGTATGTCAGCAGTGTCAGTATGTCAGCAGTGTCAGTGTCAGTAGTGTCAGTATGTCAGCAGTGTTAGTATGTCAGTAGTGTCAGTAGTGTCAGTAGTGTCAGTCAGCAGTATGTCAGTAGTGTCAGTATGTCAGCAGTGTCAGTATGTCAGCAGTGTCAGTAGTGTCAGTAGTGTCAGCAGTATGTCAGCAGTAGTGTCAGCAGTGTCAGTAGTGTTAGTATGTCAGTAGTGTCAGTATGTCAGTAGTGTCAGTAGTGTCAGTATGTCAGCAGTGTCAGTATGTCAGCAGTGTCAGCAGTGTCAGTATGTCAGCAGTGTCAGTATGTCAGCAGTGTTAGTATGTCAGCAGTGTCAGTATGTCAGTATGTCAGCAGTGTCAGTATGTCAGCAGTGTCAGTATGTCAGTATGTCAGTATGTCAGTATGTCAGTATGTCAGCAGTGTTAGTATGTCAGCAGTGTCAGTATGTCAGCAGTGTCAGTATGTCAGTATGTCAGTAGTGTCAGTATGTCAGCAGTGTCAGCAGTGTCAGTATGTCAGTAGTGTCAGTATGTCAGCATGTCAGCAGTGTCAGTAGTGTCAGTAGTGTCAGCAGTGTCAGTATGTCAGCAGTGTCAGTATGTCAGTATGTCAGCAGTGTCAGTATGTCAGCAGTGTCAGTATGTCAGCAGTGTCAGTATGTCAGCAGTGTTAGTATGTCAGCAGTGTCAGTATGTCAGTATGTCAGCAGTGTCAGTATGTCAGTAGTGTTAGTATGTCAGTAGTGTCAGTATGTCAGCAGTGTCAGTATGTCAGCAGTGTTAGTATGTCAGCAGTGTCAGCAGTGTCAGTATGTCAGCAGTGTCAGTATGTCAGTATGTCAGCAGTGTCAGTATGTCAGTAGTGTTAGTATGTCAGTAGTGTCAGTATGTCAGTAGTGTCAGTATGTTAGTAGTGTTAGTATGTCAGTATGTTAGTAGTGTTAGTATGTCAGTATGTCAGTAGTGTCAGTATGTCAGTATGTCAGTAGTGTCAGCAGTGTCAGTATGTCAGTAGTGTTAGTATGTCAGCAGTGTCAGCAGTGTCAGTATGTCAGCAGTGTTAGTATGTCAGCAGTGTCAGTAGTGTCAGTAGTGTCAGTAGTGTCAGTATGTCAGTATGTCAGCAGTGTCAGCAGTGTCAGCAGTGTTAGTATGTCAGCAGTGTCAGTATGTCAGTAGTGTCAGTAGTGTCAGTATGTCAGGTGTTAGAATGTCAGCAGTGTCAGTAGTGTCAGTAGTGTCAGTAGTGGTAGTGTCAGCTGCATGTCAGTAGTGTCAGTAGTGTCAGTGTCAGTATGTCAGCAGTGTTAGTATGTCAGCAGTGTCAGTATGTCAGTAGGTCAGTATGTCAGTAGTGTCAGAAGCTAGCAGTGTCAGCATGTCAGCAGTGTCAGTATGTCAGTAGTGTCAGTAGTGTCAGTATGTCAGTCAGTAGTGTCAGTAGCATGTCAGTAGTGTCAGTAGTGGCAGTATGTCAGTATGTCAGCAGTGTCAGTATGTCAGTAGTGTCAGTAGTGTCAGTATGTCAGTGTCAGTATGTCAGTAGTGTCAGTAGTGTCAGCAGTGTCAGTAGTGTTAGTATGTCAGTAGTGTCAGTAGTGTCAGTATGTCAGTAGTGTCAGTAGTGTCAGTGTCAGTAGTCAGTATGTCAGTATGTCAGCAGTGTCAGTAGTCAGTAGTGTTAGTAGTCGTTATGTGTCAGTATGTTAGTAGTGTCAGTAGTGTCAGTAGGTCAGTAGTGTCAGTATGTCAGTAGTGTCAGTAGTGTCAGCAGGCATAGTAGTGTCAGTATGTCAGTGTGTCAGTATGTCACAGTGTCAGTATGTCAGTAGTGTTAGTAGTGTTAGTAGTGTCAGTAGTGTTTTAGTGTCAGTAGTGTCAGTAGTGGTCAGTGTCAGTAGTGTCAGTATGTCAGTAGTGTCAGTAGTGTCAGCAGTGTCAGTAGTGTTAGTAGTGTCAGTAGTGTCAGTAGTGTCAGTAGTGTTAGTATGTCAGTAGTGTCAGTATGTCAGCAGTGTCAGTAGTGTCAGTAGTGTCAGTAGTGTCAGCAGTGTCAGCAGTGTCAGTAAAGGTAGTGTCAGTAGTGTCAGTATGTCAGTAGTGTCAGTATGTCAGCAGTGTCAGTAGTGTCAGTAGTGTCAGTAGTGTCAGTAGTGTCAGCAGTGTCAGTATGTCAGCAGTGTCAGTAGTGTCAGTATGTCAGTAGTGTCAGTAGTGTCAGTATGTCAGTAGTGTCAGTATGTCAGCAGTGTCAGTAGTGTCAGTATGTCAGCAGTGTATTAACCATGGGGTCATTATCAATATTACAACATTACATAACTAAGGGGATATTCAACCAGATACACATGAGTGTTACAGTGCCCTGCAAAAGTATTCAGACCCTTGATATCTTCAAATTGTTTTGCCCTGGGTAAAGTGGGGAATGAAATGGATGCCATGGTCATGTCAACCATTTACGCAAAAAATACTTTGTCAAATTGGAAGAAAAAAACATTTCCATACAGAACCAGTCAAGAGTTTGGACACACCTACTCATTCAAGTGTTTTTCTTTATTTTTACTATTTTCTAGATAGTAAAATAATAGTGAAGACGCAAAAGACCAAGCCCTATGATGAAAAACCATCTGTCAGTATGTCAGTAGTGTATCTATGATGAAACTGGCTTTCATGAGGACCGCAACAGAAAGGAAGATCCAGAGTTACCTCAGCTGCAGTGGATAAATTCATTAGTTCACTGCACCTCAGAAATTGCAGCCCAAATAAATGCTTCACAGAGTTCAAGTTACAGACACATGTCAACGCTAACTTTTCAGAAGAGAATGCGTAAATCTGGCCTTCGTGTTTGAATTTCTGCAAAGAAACAATTACTAAAGGACACCAATTGTCACACCCTGATCTGTTTCACCTGGGACCAGGCAGTTTCAGCCAGTCTTTGTGCTTGTCTCCACCCCTCCCAGGTGTTGTCCATCTTCCTCATTATCCACTGTATTTATACCTGTGTTCTCTGTTTGTCTGTTGCCAGTCTGCCTTGTCATGTCTTTTCGAGCGTGTTTTCCCATCTCCCTGCTTTCTCAAGTTCTGTTTCCGGTTCTGACCATTCTCCCCCCTGACTCTGAGCCTGCCATACTGTACCTGCCTGACTCTGGACCTGTTTTTAACCTCTGCCTGTCCTGACCCCCAGCCTGCCTGCCACTCTGACCAGTTTACAAACCTCTGCCTGTCCTGACCCCAGCCTGCCTGCTACTCTGTATCTCCCTGGACTCTGACCTGCTACAAACCTCTGCCTGTCCTGATCCACCAGCCTGCCTGCTGTTCTATACCTTATTGACTCTGACCAGTTTACAAACCCCTCTGCCGTCTTGACCCCCAGCCTGCCTGCCACTCTGACCCGTTTACAAACCTCTGCCTGTCCTGGACCCACAGCCTGCCTGCCACTGACCCATTTACAAACCTCTGCCTGTCCTGACCCCCAGCCTGCCTGCTGTTCTGTACCTTATTGACTCTGCCCTGGATTATAGACCCTCTGCCTGTCTTGACCCCGAGCCTGCCTGCTGTTCTGTACCTTATTGACTCTGCCCTGGATTATAGACCCTGCCTGTCCTGACCCCAGCCTGCCTGCTGTTCTGTACCTTATTGACTTGCCTCTGGATTATAGACCTCTGCCTGCCATTAACATGTCTTTGCCTGACCCCTGTTTGGGTCAATATACATCTGTTACTCTAGCTGTCTGCATCTGGGTCTTATCCTAGTTCTGATACTCAATAAGAAGAGACTTGCTTGGGCCAAGAAACACAAGTAATGGACATTAGGATCAGTGGAAATCTGTCCTTGATTTGATGAGTCCAGATTTGAGATATTTGTTTACAAACCGCCGTGTCTTTGTGAGACGCTGAATAGGTGAATGTATTATTCTGCATGTGTGGTTCCCACCGTGAAGCACGGAGGAGGAGGTGTGATGCTGTGGGGGTGCTTTGCTGGTGACACTGATTTACTTAGAATTCAAGGCACACTTAACCAGCATGGCTCCCACAGCATTCTGCAGCGATACACCATCCCACCTGGTTTGCGCCAGTGGAACTATCATTGTTTTTCAACAGGGACAATGGCCCAACACACCTCCAGGCTGTGTAAGGGCTATTTGACCAAGGAGGAGAGTAATGGAGTGCTGCATCAGATGACCTGGCCTCCACACCACCCGACCCTCAACCCAATTGAGATGGTTTGGGTTGAGTTGGAACACAGAGTGATGGAAAAGCAGCCAACAAGTGCTCAGCCTATGTGGGAACCCCTTCAAGACTGTTGGCAAAGCATTCTAAGTGAAGCTGGTTGAGAGAATGCCAAGAGTGTCCAAAGCTGTCAAAGGCAAAGGGTGGCTATGTTGAAGAATCTAAAATATAAAACATTTAACACTTTTTTGTTACTACATGATTCCATGTCTAATTTTTACAATTTTGATGTCCTCACCATTTTTCTACAATGTAGAAAATAGTTTTATTTTTTAAAGAAACCCGAATGAGTAGGGAAAATCAAATTTTTGACTGGTACAGTATATACTTCAATATAGTCATTGCATAAGTAGTCAGCCTTTGCATAGGCAAGCCTAAAATGAGTTCAACAGTAAAATGTGGCTTAACAAATCATATTTGGACTT
>NW_025752517.1:0-12449 GCF_021184085.1 Oncorhynchus gorbuscha | reverse complement strand
TCCGGTTGGAGCGAGTGGTCGCATCTGCACGTCGCTCCAGGGAGTATAACTTTTTTCATTACTTTTTTCATTATATTTCATTATATCACAACGGTTTGATTTGTCTTATCTTAGCAATTTCTTCTCAGCTAGCTACATAGCCGTCTTTGTATCAAAGATAATTGCGTAATTATACGTATTTCGCCGTCTAACGTAGTCTTCACTAGCCAGCCTTCTAACGTCCACTGATTAGCTGCACTGGAGAAAAACTGTTACACTCAACTGAGCGACTTGATCAGTGTAGTGTTGGCTAGCTACATAGCTGTCTTTGCTGTCTTCGTATCATCGTATCATCGTATCCAAGATAATTGTGTTGTTTAGGTTTAGAGTGTGTAGTCTTAGAGTGATTTATCTTAATTTACCGAGGTTAGCTAGCCAGCTGTTGTCGTCCTTAACGTAGGTGACTCTGCTAGCTAGCCAACAGCTAGCCAACGCTAGTCAACGTCTTCTGTATAGAACTCAACTACCCGAGTCGCATTCACAGGTTGTATCACATTTCCTTCATTTTCATTACAGTACAACGGTTTGATTTGTTTGATCGTAGCTAGCTACTTAGCTAGCTACATAGCCGATCTTTTATCAAAGATAATTGTGTAGTCTGGCGATTTTTCTAGGTTAAGCTAGCCATCTATTGTCGTTCTTTTAGCATAGCGTAGTAAACAACACTGCTAGCTAGCCTGCTGGCCCGAATAGCAACACTGCAGAAACTATTACACTCAGCGGAGCGACTTGATTAGTGTAAAGTGTCAACAACGCACCCACTGCCCGGCTGACCTACTTCAGCAGTACTGTATCATTTTAATCATTTTAGTCAATAGATTCTTGCTACGTGGCTTAACTTTCTGAACATTGAGAGCGTGTAGTCCACTTGTCATTCAATCTCCTTTGCATTAGCGTAGCCTCTTCTGTAACCTGTCAACTATGTGACCGGTTTATCCCTGTTCTCTCCTCTCTGCAGACCATACAAACGCTCCTCACCGCGTGGCGCGGCCACCCTGCTCTGGTGGTCCCAGCGCGCACGGCCCACGTGGAGTTCAGGTCTCCGGTAGCCTCTGGAACTGCCAATCTGCGGTCAACAAGGCAGAGTTCATCTCAGCCCATGCCTCCCTCCAGTCCCTCGACTTCTTGGCCCTGACGGAAACATGGATCACCACAGACAACACTGCTACTCCTACTGCTCTCTCTTCGTCCGCCCGCGTGTTCCTTTTTTGAGGCGTCTGGTCAGAGGGGTGGTGGCACGGGATCCTCATCTCTCCCAAGTGGTCATTCTCTCTTTCTCCCCTTACCCATCTGTCTATCGCCTCCTTTGAATTCCATGCTGTCACAGTTACTAGCCCTTTCAAGCTTAACATCATATCATTTATCGCCCTCCAGGTTCCCTCGGAGTCATCAATAGGCTTGATGCCTTGATAAGCTCCTTTCCTGAGGACTGGCTCACCTCTCACAGTTCTGGCGACTTTAACCTCCCACGTCTACCTTTGACTCTTTCCTCTCTGCCTCCTTCTTTCCCTCCTCTCCTCTTTTTGACCTCACCCTCTCACCTTCCCCCCTACTCACAAGGCAGGCAATACGCTCGACCTCATCTTTACTAGATGCTGTTCTTCCACTAACCTCATTGCAACTCCTCCAAGTCTCCGACCACTGCCTTGTATCCTTTCCCTCTCGCTCTCATCCAACACCTCCCACACTGCCCCTACTCGGATGGTATCGCGCCCCGTCCCAACCTTCGCTCTCTCTCCCCCGCTACTCTCTCCTCTTCCATCCTATCATCTCTTCCCTCCGCTCAAACCTTCTCCCACCTATCTCTGATTCTGCCTCCTCAACCCTCCTCCTCCTCTCTGCATCCCTTGACTCTCTATGTCCCCTATCCTCCAGGCCGGCTCAGTCCCTCCCCTCCCCGCTCCGTGGCTCGATGACTCATTGCGAGCTCACAGAACAGGGCTCCGGGCAGCCGGCGGAAATGGAGGAAAACTTCGCCTCCCTGCGGACCTGGCATCCTTTCTCCCTCCTCTCTACATTTTCCTCCTCTGTCTCTGCTGCTAAAGCCACTTTCTACCACGCTAAATTCCAAGCTTCTGCCTCCAACCCTAGGAAGCTCTTTGCCACCTTCTCCTCCCTCCTGAATCCTCCGCCCCCTCCCCCTCCTCCCTCTCTGCAGATGACTTCGTCAACCATTTTGAAAAGAATGTCGACGACATCCGATCCTCGTTTGCTAAGTCAAACGACACCGCTAGTTCTCACACTGCCCTACCCTGTGCTCTGACCTCTTTCTCCCCTCTCTCTCCAGATGAAATCTCGCGTCTTGTGACGGCCGGCCGCCCAACAACCTGCCCGCTTGACCCTATCCCCTCCCTCTCTTCTCCAGACCATTTCCGGAGACCTTCTCCCTTACCTCACCTCGCTCATCAACTCATCCCTGACCGTTGGCTACGTCCCTTCCGTCTTCAAGAGGCGAGAGTTGCACCCCTTCTGAAAAAACCTACACTCGATCCCTCCGATGTCAACAATTACAGACCAGTATCCCTTCTTTCTTTTCTCTCCAAAACTCTTGAACGTGCCGTCCTTGGCCAGCTCTCCCGCTATCTCTCTCTGAATGACCTTCTTGATCCAAATCAGTCAGGTTTCAAGACTAGTCATTCAACTGAGACTGCTCTCCTCTGTATCACGGAGGCGCTCCGCACTGCTAAAGCTAACTCTCTCTCCTCTGCTCTCATCCTTCTAGATCTATCGGCTGCCTTCGATACTGTGAACCATCAGATCCTCCTCTCCACCCTCTCCGAGTTGGGCATCTCCGGCGCGGCCCCACGCTTGGATTGCGTCCTACCTGACAGGTCGCTCCTACCAGGTGGCGTGGCGAGAATCTGTCTCCTCACCACGCGCTCTCACCACTGGTGTCCCCAGGGCTCTGTTCTTGGCCCTCTCCTATTCTCGCTATACACCAAGTCACTTGGCTCTGTCATAACCTCACATGGTCTCTCTTATCATTGCTATGCAGACGACACACAATTAATCTTCTCCTTTCCCCCTTCTGATGACCAGGTGGCCCGAATCGCATCTCTGCATGTCTGGCAGACATATCAGTGTGGATGACGGATCACCACCTCAAGCTGAACCTCGGCAAGACGGAGCTGCTCTTCCTCCCGGGGGAAGGACTGCCCGTTCCATGATCTCGCCATCACGGTTGACAACTCCATTGTGTCCTCCTCCCAGAGCGCCAAGAACCTTGGCGTGATCCTGGACAACACCCTGTCGTTCTCAACTAACATCAGGCGGTGGCCCGTTCCTGTAGGTTCATGCTCTACAACATCCGCAGAGTACGACCCTGCCTCACACAGGAAGCGGCGCAGGTCTAATCCAGGCACTTGTCATCTCCCGTCTGGATTACTGCAACTCGCTGTTGGCTGGGCTCCCTGCCTGTGCCATTAAACCCCTTCAACTCATCCAGAACGCCGCAGCCGTCTGGTGTTCAACCTTCCCAAGTTCTCTCCCGTCACCCCGCTCCTCCGTTCTCTCCACTGGCTTCCAGTTGAAGCTCGCATCCGCTACAAGACCATGGTGCTTGCCTACGGAGCTGTGAGGGGAACGGCACCTCAGTACCTCCAGGCTCTGATCAGGCCCTACACCCAAACAAGGGCACTGCGTTCATCCACCTCTGGCCTGCTCGCCTCCCTACCACTGAGGAAGTACAGCTCCCGCTCAGCCCAGTCAAAACTGTTTGCTGCCCTGGCCCCCCAATGGTGGAACAAACTCCCTCACGACGCCAGGACAGCGGAGTCAATCACCACCTTCCGGAGACACCTGAAACCCCACCTCTTTGGGAATACCTAGGATAGGTTAAGTAATCCCTCTCACCCCACCCCCCCTAAGTTTTAGATGCACTATTGTTAAGTGACTGTCCCACTGGATGTCATAAGGTGATTGCACCAATTTGTAAGTCGCTCTGGATAAGAGCGTCTGCTAAATGACTTAAATGTAAATGTAAATGTAAATGTACCCATCCTATCCATCCTGATATTCTTCAGTATTATTCAGGCAAGGTGATATTGACAATGTTTTTGTCCTTGAGCGATGTGTGTGTCTGAGGTTGTGATTCCTTGTGTGTACGAGTGTGTGTGTGTGTGCGTTCGCATGTCCTTATGTGTGTCTTTGTGTGTCTTTGTGTGTCTTTGTGTGTGTGTGTGTGTGTGTGTGTGTGTGTGTGTGTGTGTGTGTGTGTGTGTGTGTGTGTGTGTGTGTGTGTGTGTGTGTGTGTGTGTGTAGTTGTGAGTCCTTGTGTTCCGGGTTTTGTAGACACACAAAGTAATTCTTGTATTTTTCTGGGAATCTAATTCACAGACTCAAGATCCTGTTCAAGGAATCTACCTTCAGATGCTGTCTATTTCACAGTCCATTTCAGACAATGCACTAACTCCCATAGAATTGTTTGTGTGTGTTTGTGTGTGTGTGTGTGTGTGTGTGTGTGTGTGTGTGTGTGTGTGTGTGTGTGTGTACCTGTGCAGGGTCGCGTCATTGAGCATCACTATGGAGGTGCAGTGGTAGTCCAACACCAGCCTCCAGAAATCCTTCACTGTGTTGGGTAGAGGATGCTGGGTCACGATGAACGCTGACGGCTGCTTATAACTCTACATGAGGGACGGAGAGAGGTAGAGCGGGAGGGGAGGGAGGGGAGAGAGGGAGGGAGAGAGCAGGAGGGAGGGAGGGGTAGGGAGGGGAGGGGGGTAGGGAGGGGTAGGGAGGGAGGGAGGGAGGGAGGGAGGTAGGGGTAGGGGTAGGGAGGGAGAGAGGGATGGGGAGAGAGGCAGGGAGGGGTAGGGGGGGGAGAGAGGGAGGAGGGGGTAGGGAGAGAGGCATGGAGGGTAGGGTGGGGAGGAAGGAGGGGGTAGAGAGAGAGGGATGGAGGGGGTAGGGGGTAGGGAGAGAGAGGGATGGAGGGGGTAGGGAGAGAGGCATGGAGGGTAGGGAGGGATGGAGGGTAGAGAGAGAGGGATGGAGGGGGTAGGAGAGAGAGGGATGGAGGGGTTAGGGGTAGAGAGAGAGAAAGAGAGAGAGGCAGGGAGGGGGTAGAGAGAGAGGATGGAGGGGTAGAGAGGAAGAGAAGAGAGGCATGGAGGGGGTAGAGAGAGAGAGGGATGGAGGGTAGAGAGAGAGGGATGGAGGGGTAGAGAGAGAGAGGTAGTAGAGAGAAGAGAGGCATGGAGGGGTGGAGAGAGAGAGGGATGGAGGGGGTAGAGAGAGAGGGATGGAGGGGTTAGAGAGAGGTAGAGAGAAAGAGAGAGAGGCATGGAGGGGTAGGGAGTGAGAGGGATGGAGGGGTAGAGAGAGAGGTAGAGAGAGAAGAGAGAGAGGATGGAGGGGTGGAGGAGAGAGAGGGATGGAGGGGCAGAGAGAGAGGGGGATGGGAGGGTAGAGAGAGGATGGAGGGTAGAGAGAGAGAGGCATGGAGGGGTAGGGAGAGAGGGATGGAGGGGGTAGAGAGAGAGGCATGGAGGGGGTGGGGAGAGAAAGGGATGGAGGGGTAGAGAGAGGGAGATGGAGGGGGTAGAGAGAGAGGGATGGAGGGGGTAGGGAGAGAGGGATGGAGGGGTAGAGAGAGAGGCATGGAGGGGGTAGGGAGAGAAAGGGATGGAGGGGTAGGGAGAGAAAGGGATGGAGGGGTAGAGAGAGAAAGAGAGAGGCATGGAGGGGTAGGGAGAGAAAGGGATGGAGGGGATAAGAGAGGGATGGAGGGGTAGAGAGAGAAGAGAGGCATGGAGGGGTAGGGAGAGAGGGATGGAGGGTAGGGAGAGAGAGGCATGGGGGGTAGGGAGAGAAAGGGATGGAGGGTAGAGAGGGGATGGAGGGGGTAGAGAGAGAGGGATGGAGGGGGTAGGGGAGAGAGTGATGGAGGGGGTAGAGAGAGGGATGGAGGGGTAGAGAGAGAGGGATGGAGGGGATGGAGGGGTAGAGGGATGGAGGGGGATGGAGGGGGTAGAGAGATGGAGAGGGATGGAGGGGTAGAGGGATGGAGGGGGTAGAGAGAGAGGGATGGAGGGGGTAGAGAGGAGGGATGGAGGGGTAGTAGAGAGAGAGGGATGGAGGGTAGAGAGAGAGAGATTGAATTCCATAGATGTACCATATACCAGTGTGTGTGCGTGTTAGTGTGAGTGTGTATGTATGTGTATGTGTGTGTGTGTGTTAGTGTGTGTGTTGTGTGTGTGTGTGTGTGTGTGTGTGTGTGTGTGTGTGTGTGTTAGTGTGTGTGTTGTGTGTGCGTGTATGTGTGACATCGTCCATAAAGCAGCGTTGATGTAGTTGGAGCTCTCTCCATCGATGGTGATGAGGAAGGGCAGACAGCGGTCAGGAGGAAGAACATCCATGCAGCGGTTCTCTCGTGGTTCCTGGGGAGCAGGGCGATACTACAGTCCTCCACCCGCAACGTAGGAGTCACCATGTTCAGAGTCTGGAGAGACAGTAGAGGTTACAGGGGTTACAGTGGGTTACAGTGGGTTACAGTGGGTTACAGGGGGTTACAGTGGGTTACAGTGGGTTACAGGGGTTACAGTGGGTTACAGGGGTTACCGTGGGTTACAGGGGTTACAGGGGTTACCGTGGGTTACAGGGGTTACCGTGGGTTACAGGGGTTACCGTGGTTACCGTGGGTTTACCGTGGGTTACAGGGGGTTACCGTGGGTTACAGGGGTTACCGTGGGTTACAGGGGTTACCATGGGTTACCGTGGGTTACAGGGGGTTACCGTGGGTTACAGGGGTTACCGTGGGTTACAGGGGTTACCGTGGGTTACAGGGGGTTACCATGGGTTACAGGGGGTTACCGTGGGTTACAGTGGGTTACAGGGGGTTACCGTGGGTTACAGGGGTTACCGTGGGTTACAGGGGTTACCGTGGGTTACACTGTGGGTTACAGGGGGTTACCGTGGGTTACAGGGGTTACAGGGGGTTACCGTGGGTTACAGGGGGTTACCGTGGGTTACAGGGGTTACCGTGGGTTACAGGGGGGTTACTGTGGGTTACAGGGGGTTACCGTGGGTTACAGGGGGTTACAGTGGGTTACCGTGGGTTACAGGGGGTTACCGTGGGTTACAGGGGTTACAGTGGGTTACCGTGGGTTACAGGGGGTTACCGTGGGTTACAGGGGTTACAGGGGTTACAGTGGGTTACAGGGGGTTATGAGGGGGTCAAACCGTGGGTTACAGGGGTTACAGTGGGTTACCGTGGGTTACAGGGGGTTACCGTGGGTTACAGTGGGTTACAGTGGGTTACCGTGGGTTATACAGGGGTTACCGTGGGTTACAGGGGGTTACAGGGGGTTACAGGGGGTTACTGTAGGTTACAGGGGGTTACCGTGGGTTACAGGGGGTTACCGTGGGTTACAGGGGGTTACAGGGGGTTACAGGGGGTTACAGGGGGTTACAGGGGGTTACCGTGGGTTACAGGGGGTTACTGTGGGTTACAGGGGGTTACTGTGGGTTACAGGGGGTTACCGTGGGTTACAGGAAATTTAAAAACAAAGGAGTTCATGTATGATGATGACTCTAGTTTCCCTGTTCCCTGTCTCATTGTCTCATTGAAGATCCCTGTAATGTCTCATTGAAGGTCCCTGTAATGTCTCATTGAAGATCCCTGTCTCATTGTCTCATTGAAGATCCCTGTAATGTCTCATTGAAGGTCCCTGTAATGTCTCATTGAAGATCCCTGTAATGTCTCATTGAAGATCCCTGTAATGTCTCATTGAAGATCCCTGTAATGTCTCATTGAAGATCCCTGTAATGTCTCATTGAAGATCCCTGTAATGTCTCATTGAAGATCCCTGTAATGTCTCATTGAAGATCCCTGTAATGTCTCATTGAAGATCCCTGCAATGTCTCATTGAAGATCCCTGCAATGTCTCATTGAAGATCCCTGCAATGTCTCATTGAAGATCCCTGTAATGTCTCATTGAAGATCCCTGTAATGTCTCATTGAAGATCCCTGTAATGTCTCATTGAAGATCCCTGTAATGTCTCATTGAAGATCCCTGTAATGTCTCATTGAAGATCCCTGTAATGTCATTGAATGTAATGTCTCATTGAAGATCCCTGTAATGTCTCATTGAAGGTCCCTGTAATGTCTCATTGAAGATCCTGTAATGTCTCATTGAAGATCCCTGTAATGTCTCATTGAAGATCCCTGTAATGTCTCATTGAAGATCCCTGTAATGTCTCATTGAAGATCCCTGTAATGTCTCATTGAAGATCCCTGTAATGTCTCATTGAAGATCCCTGTAATGTCTCATTGAAGATCCCTGTAATGTCTCATTGAAGATCCCTGTAATGTCTCATTGAAGATCCCTGTAATGTCTCATTGAAGATCCCTGTAATGTCTCATTGAAGATCCCTGTAATGTCTCATTGAAGATCCCTGTAATGTCTCATTGAAGATCCCTGTAATGTCTCATTGAAGATCCTGTAATGTCTCATTGAAGATCCCTGTAATGTCTCATTGAAGATCCCTGTAATGTCTCATTGAAGATCCTGTAATGTCTCATTGAAGATCCCTGTAATGTCTCATTGAAGATCCCTGTAATGTCTCATTGAAGATCCCTGCAATGTCTCATTGAAGATCCCTGTAATGTCTCATTGAAGATCCCTGTAATGTCTCATTGAAGATCCCTGTAATGTCTCATTGAAGATCCCTGTAATGTCTCATTGAAGATCCCTGTAATGTCTCATTGAAGATCCCTGCAATGTCTCATTGAAGATCCCTGTAATGTCTCATTGAAGATCCTGTAATGTCTCATTGAAGATCCCTGCAATGTCTCATTGAAGATCCCTGTAATGTCTCATTGAAGATCCTGTAATGTCTCATTGTAATGTCATTGAAGATCCCTGTAATGTCTCATTGAAGATCCCCTGTAATGTCTCATTGAAGATCCCTGCAATGTCTCATTGAAGATCCCTGTAATGTCTCATTGAAGATCCCTGTAATGTCTCATTGAAGATCCCTGTAATGTCTCATTGAAGATCCCTGTAATGTCTCATTGAAGATCCCTGTAATGTCTCATTGAAGATCCTGTAATGTCTCATTGAAGATCCCTGTAATGTCTCATTGAAGATCCACAATGTCTCATTGAAGATCCCTGTAATGTCTCATTGAAGATCCCTGTAATGTCTCATTGAAGATCCCTGCAATGTCTCATTGAAGATCCCTGTAATGTCTCATTGAAGATCCCTGTAATGTCTCATTGACGGTCCCTGCAATGTCTCATTGAAGATCCCTGTAATGTCTCATTGAAGATCCCTGTAATGTCTCATTGACGGTCCCTGTAATGTCTCATTGAAGATCCCTGTAATGTCTCATTGAAGATCCCTGCAATGTCTCATTGAAGATCCCTGTAATGTCTCATTAAAGATCCCTGTAATGTCTCATTGAAGATCCCTGTAATGTCTCATTGAAGATCCCTGTAATGTCTCATTAAAGATCCCTGTAATGTCTCATTGAAGATCCCTGTAATGTCTCATTGAAGATCCCTGTAATGTCTCATTAAAGATCCCTGTAATGTCTCATTAACGGTCCCTGTAATGTCTCATTGACGGTCCCTGCAATGTCTCATTGAAGATCCCTGTAATGTCTCATTGAAGATCCCTGTAATGTCTCATTGAAGATCCCTGTAATGTCTCATTAAAGATCCCTGTAATGTCTCATTAGCGGTCCCTGTAATGTCTCATTGACGGTCCCTGCAATGTCTCATTGAAGATCCCTGTAATGTCTCATTGAAGATCCTTGCAATGTCTCATTGAAGATCCCTGTAATGTCTCATTGAAGATCCCTGCAATGTCTCATTGAAGATCCCTGTAATGTCTCATTAAAGATCCCTGTAATGTCTCATTAAAGGTCCCTGTAATGTCTCATTAAAGATCCCTGTAATGTCTCATTAAAGGTCCCTGTAATGTCTCATTAAAGGTCCCTGTAATGTCTCATTAAAGATCCCTGTAATGTCTCATTAAAGATCCCTGTAATGTCTCATTAAAGAACCCTGCAATGTCTCATTGACGGTCCCTGCAATGTCTCATTCAAGATCCCTGTAATGTCTCATTGAAGATCCCTGCAATGTCTCATTCAAGGTCCCTGTAATGTCTCATTAAATATCCCTGTAATGTCTCATTGAAGATCCCTGTAATGTCTCATTAAAGATCCCTGTAATGTCTCATTAAAGATCCCTGTAATGTCTCATTAAAGATCCCTGCAATGTCTCATTCAGATCCCTGTAATGTCTCATTAAAGATCCCTGTAATGTCTCATTCAAGATCCCTGCAATGTCTCATTCAAGATCCCTGTAATGTCTCATTGAAGATCCCTGCAATGTCTCATTCAAGATCCCTGTAATGTCTCATTCAAGGTCCCTGTAATGTCTCATTCAAGATCCCTGTAATGTCTCATTCAAGATCCCTGCAATGTCTCATTCAAGATCCCTGTAATGTCTCATTAAAGATCCCTGTAATGTCTCATTGAAGATCCCTGTAATGTCTCATTGAAGATCCCTGTAATGTCTCATTGAAGATCCCTGCAATGTCTCATTGAAGATCCCTGTAATGTCTCATTGAAGATCCCTGTAATGTCTCATTGAAGATCCCTGTAATGTCTCATTGAAGATCCCTGCAATGTCTCATTGAAGATCCCTGTAATGTCTCATTGAAGATCCCTGTAATGTCTCATTGAAGATCCCTGCAATGTCTCATTGAAGATCCCTGTAATGTCTCATTGAAGATCCCTGTAATGTCTCATTGACGGTCCCTGCAATGTCTCATTGAAGATCCTGTAATGTCTCATTATGAAGATCCTGTAATGTCTCATTGAAGATCCCTGCAATGTCTCATTGAGATCCTGTAATGTCTCATTGAAGATCCCTGTAATGTCTCATTGAAGATCCCTGTAATGTCTCATTGAAGATCCTGTAATGTCTCATTGAAGATCCCTGTAATGTCTCATTGAAGATCCTGCAATGTCTCATTGAAGATCCCTGTAATGTCTCATTGAAGATCCCTGTAATGTCTCATTGAAGATCCCTGCAATGTCTCATTGAAGATCCCTGTAATGTCTCGTGAAAGATCCTGTAATGTCTCATTGACGGTCCCTGCAATGTCTCATTGAAGATCCCTGTAATGTCTCATTGAAGATCCCATAATGTCTCATTGACGGTCCTGTAATGTCTCATTGAAGATCCCTGTAATGTCTCATTGAAAGATCCAATGTCATTGGCCGGTCCCTGCAATGTCTCATTGAAGATCCCTGTAATGTCATTAAAGATCCACAATGTCTCATTGAAGATCCCTGTAATGTCTCATTAAAGATCCCTGTAATGTCTCATTGAAGATCCCTGTAATGTCTCGTGAAGATCCCTGTAATGTCTCATTAAAGATCCCTGTAATGTCTCATTTGAAGATCCCTGTAATGTCTCATTGAAGATCCTGTAATGTCTCATTAAAGATCCTGTAATGTCTCATTAGCCGGTCCCTGTAATGTCTCATTAACGGTCCTGCAATGTCTCGTGAAGATCCCTGTAATGTCTCATTGAAGATCCCTGTAATGTCTCATTGAAGATCCCTGTAATGTCTCATTAAAGAATCCTGTAATGTCTCATTAACGGTCCTGTGGCTGTGTCATTGTGATTACTGCAATATCTCATTCTGAAGATCCCTGTAATGTCTCATTGAAGATCATACAGTAACCACCATTGAAGATCCCTGTAATGTCTCATTGAAGATCCTGCAATGTGTGTTGAAGGAATCCTGTAATGTCTCATTAAAAGATCCTAGCAATGTCTCATTAAAGGTCCCTGTAATGTCTCATTAAAGATCCTGTAATGTCTCATTCAAAGGTCCCTGTAATGTCTCATTAAAGGTCCCTGTAATGTCTCATTAAAGATCCCTGTAATGTCTCATTAAAGATCCCTGTAATGTCTCATTAAAGAACCCTGCAATGTCTCATTGACGGTCCCTGCAATGTCTCATTCAAGATCCCTGTAATGTCTCATTGAAGATCCCTGCAATGTCTCATTCAAGGTCCCTGTAATGTCTCATTAAATATCCCTGTAATGTCTCATTGAAGATCCCTGTAATGTCTCATTAAAGATCCCTGTAATGTCTCATTAAAGATCCCTGTAATGTCTCATTAAAGATCCCTGCAATGTCTCATTCAAGATCCCTGTAATGTCTCATTAAAGATCCCTGTAATGTCTCATTCAAGATCCCTGCAATGTCTCATTCAAGATCCCTGTAATGTCTCATTGAAGATCCCTGCAATGTCTCATTCAAGATCCCTGTAATGTCTCATTCAAGGTCCCTGTAATGTCTCATTCAAGATCCCTGTAATGTCTCATTCAAGATCCCTGCAATGTCTCATTCAAGATCCCTGTAATGTCTCATTAAAGATCCCTG
>NW_025752516.1:0-12451 GCF_021184085.1 Oncorhynchus gorbuscha | reverse complement strand
GTATATGTATATGTTCTGTATATGTTCTGTATATGTTCTGTATATGTCCTGTATATGTTCTGTATATGTCCTGTATATGTTCTGTATATGTTCTGTATATGTTCTGTATATGTCCTGTATATGTTCTGTATATGTTCTGTATATGTTCTGTATATGTTCTGTATATGTTCTGTATATGTCCTGTATATGTTCTGTATATGTTCTGTATATGTTCTGTATATGTATATGTTCTGTATATGTCCTGTATATGTTCTGTATATGTCCTGTATATGTCCTGTATATGTTCTGTATATGTTCTGTATATGTCCTGTATATGTTCTGTATATGTTCTGTATATGTATATGTTCTGTATATGTCCTGTATATGTTCTGTATATGTTCTGTATATGTTCTGTATATGTTCTGTATATGTTCTGTATATGTCCTGTATATGTTCTGTATATGTTCTGTATATGTTCTGTATATGTTCTGTATATGTTCTGTATATGTTCTGTATATGTTCTGTATATGTTCTGTATATGTTCTGTATATGTATCTGTATATGTTCTGTATATGTTCTGTATATGTCTGTATATGTTCTGTATATGTTCTGTATATATCTGTATATGTTCTGTATATGTCCTGTATATGTTCCTGTATATGTTCTGTATATGTTCTGTATATGTCCTGTATATGTTCTGTATATGTTCTGTATATGTATATGTTCTGTATATGTTCTGTATATGTTCTGTATATGTTCTGTATATGTCTGTATATGTTCTGTATATGTTCTGTTATGTATGTTCTGTATATGTTCTGTATCTGTATATGTTCTGTATATGTCCTGTATATGTTCTGTATATGTCTGTATCTGTATATGTTCTGTATATGTTCTGTATATGTTCTGTATATGTTCTGTATATGTTCTGTATATGTTCTGTATATGTTCTGTATATGTTCTGTATATGTTCTGTATATGTTCTGTATATGTATATGTTCTGTATATGTTCTGTATATGTTCTGTATATGTTCTGTATATGTTCTGTATATGTTCTGTATATGTCCTGTATATGTTCTGTATATGTCCTGTATATGTTCTGTATATGTTCTGTATATGTTCTGTATATGTATATGTCCTGTATATGTTCTGTATATGTATATGTCCTGTATATGTCCTGTATATGTTCTGTATATGTTCTGTATATGTTCTGTATATGTTCTGTATATGTTCTGTATATGTTCTGTATATGTTCTGTATATGTATATGTTCTGTATATGTTCTGTATATGTATATGTTCTGTATATGTTCTGTATATGTTCTGTATATGTTCTGTATATGTTCTGTATATGTTCTGTATATGTTCTGTATATGTTCTGTATATGTTCTGTATATGTTCTGTATATGTTCTGTATATGTCCTGTATATGTTCTGTATATGTTCTGTATATGTTCTGTATATGTATATGTTCTGTATATGTTCTGTATATGTTCTGTATATGTTCTGTATATGTTCTGTATATGTATATGTTCTGTATATGTTCTGTATATGTTCTGTATATGTTCTGTATATGTCCTGTATATGTTCTGTATATGTTCTGTATATGTTCTGTATATGTATATGTTCTGTATATGTTCTGTATATGTCCTGTATATGTTCTGTATATGTTCTGTATATGTTCTGTATATGTTCTGTATATGTCCTGTATATGTCCTGTATATGTCTGTATATGTTCTGTATATGTCCTGTATATGTATATGTCCTGTATATGTTCTGTATATGTTCTGTATATGTTCTGTATATGTTCTGTATATGTTATGTTATGTATATGTTCTGTATATGTTCTGTATATGTTCTGTATATGTTCTGTATATGTTCTGTATATGTTCTGTATATGTCCTGTATATGTTCTGTATATGTTCTGTATATGTTCTGTATATGTTCTGTATATGTCCTGTATATGTTCTGTATATGTTCTGTATATGTTCTGTATCTGTATATGTTCTGTATATGTCCTGTATATGTTCTGTATATGTTCTGTATATGTTCTGTATATGTTCTGTATATGTTCTGTATATGTTCTGTATATGTTCTGTATATGTCCTGTATATGTTCTGTATATGTTCTGTATATGTCCTGTATATGTTCTGTATATGTTCTGTATATGTTCTGTATATGTTCTGTATATGTATATGTTCTGTATATGTCCTGTATATGTCCTGTATATGTCCTGTATATGTATATGTTCTGTATATGTTCTGTATATGTTCTGTATATGTTCTGTATATGTTCTGTATATGTATATGTTCTGTATATGTTCTGTATATGTTCTGTATATGTTCTGTATATGTTCTGTATATGTATATGTTCTGTATATGTCCTGTATATGTTCTGTATATGTTCTGTATATGTTCTGTATATGTTTCTGTATATGTTCTGTATTCTGTTATGTATATGTTCTGTATATGTCCTGTATATGTTCTGTATATGTTCTGTATATGTTCTGTATATGTTCTGTATATGTTCTGTATATGTTCTGTATATGTCCTGTATATGTATATGTTCTGTATATGTTCTGTATATGTTCTGTATATGTATCTGTATATGTATATGTCCTGTATATGTATATGTTCTGTATATGTTCTGTATATGTTCTGTATATGTTCTGTATATGTTCTGTATCTGTATATGTTCTGTATATGTTCTGTATATGTATATGTTCTGTATATGTTCTGTATATGTTCTGTATATGTTCTGTATATGTTCTGTATATGTTCTGTATATGTTCTGTATATGTTCTGTATATGTCCTGTATATGTTCTGTATATGTTCTGTATATGTTCTGTATATGTTCTGTATATGTATATGTCCTGTATATGTTCTGTATATGTTCTGTATATGTTCTGTATATGTTCTGTATATGTATATGTTCTGTATATGTTCTGTTCTGTATATGTTCTGTATATGTATATGTTCTGTATATGTTCTGTATATGTTCTGTATATGTCCTGTATATGTTCTGTATATGTCCTGTATATGTATATGTTCTGTATATGTTCTGTATATGTTCTGTATATGTCCTGTATATGTCCTGTATATGTCCTGTATATGTATATGTTCTGTATATGTTCTGTATATGTATATGTTCTGTATATGTTCTGTATATGTATATGTTCTGTATATGTTCTGTATATGTTCTGTATATGTTCTGTATATGTCCTGTATATGTTCTGTATATGTTCTGTATCTGTATATGTTCTGTATATGTATATGTCTGTATATGTTCTGTATATGTTCTGTATATGTTCTGTATATGTTCTGTATATGTTCTGTATATGTCTGTATGTTCTGTATATGTTCTGTATATGTTCTGTATATGTTCTATGTTCTATATGTTCTGTATATGTATATTCTGTATATGTTCTGTATATGTTCTGTATATGTTCCTGTATATGTTCTGTATATGTATATGTTCTGTATATGTTCTGTATATGTTCTGTATATGTTCTGTATATATGTTCTGTATATGTCCTGTATATGTTCTGTATGTTCTGTATATGTTCTGTATATGTTCTGTATATGTTCTGTATATGTATCTGTTCTGTATATGTTCTGTATATGTTCTGTATATGTTCTGTATATGTTCTGTATATGTCCTGTATATGTTCTGTATATGTTCTGTATATGTTCTGTATATGTTCTGTATATGTTCTGTATATGTCCTGTATATGTTCTGTATATGTTCTGTATATGTATATGTCCTGTATATGTTCTGTATATGTTCTGTATATGTCCTGTATATGTCCTGTATATGTTCTGTATATGTTCTGTATATGTTCTGTATATGTTCTGTATATGTTCTGTATATGTTCTGTATATGTCCTGTATATGTTCTGTATATGTTCTGTATATGTTCTGTATATGTCCTGTATATGTTCTGTATATGTTCTGTATATGTCCTGTATATGTTCTGTATATGTTCTGTATATGTTCTGTATATGTCCTGTATATGTCCTGTATATGTATATGTCTGTATATGTTCTGTATATGTTCTGTATATGTTCTGTATATGTCCTGTATATGTCCTGTATATGTTCTGTATATGTTCTGTATATGTTATGTTCTGTATATGTTCTGTATATGTCCTGTATATGTTCTGTATATGTTCTGTATATGTTCTGTATATGTTCTGTATATGTTCTGTATCTGTATATGTTCTGTATATGTCCTGTATATGTTCTGTATATGTTCTGTATATGTATATGTTCTGTATATGTTCTGTATATGTTCTGTATATGTTCTGTATATGTTCTGTATCTGTATATGTTCTGTATATGTTCTGTATATGTTCTGTATATGTCCTGTATATGTCCTGTATATGTTCTGTATATGTTCTGTAAATGTATATGTTCTGTATATGTATATGTTCTGTATATGTTCTGTATATGTTCTGTATATGTCCTGTATATGTCCTGTATATGTTCTGTATATGTTCTGTATATGTTCTGTATATGTATATGTTCTGTATATGTTCTGTATATGTTCTGTATATGTTCTGTATATGTCCTGTATATGTTCTGTATATGTCCTGTATATGTTCTGTATATGTCCTGTATATGTCCTGTATATGTTCTGTATATGTTCTGTATATGTTCTGTATATGTTCTGTATATGTATATGTTCTGTATATGTTCTGTATATGTTCTGTATATGTATATGTTCTGTATATGTTCTGTATATGTTCTGTATATGTATATGTTCTGTATATGTTCTGTATATGTTCTGTATATGTATATGTTCTGTATATGTTCTGTATATGTATATGTTCTGTATATGTTCTGTATATGTATATGTTCTGTATATGTTCTGTATATGTTCTGTATATGTTCTGTATATGTTCTGTATGTATATGTCCTGTATATGTTCTGTATATGTTCTGTATATGTTCTGTATATGTTATGTTCTGTATATGTTCTGTATATGTTCCTGTATATGTTCTGTATATGTTCTGTATATGTTCTGTATATGTTCTGTATATGTATATGTTCTGTATATGTTCTGTATATGTTCTGTATATGTATATGTTCTGTATATGTTCTGTATATGTTCTGTATATGTATATGTTCTGTATATGTCCTGTATATGTTCTGTATATGTCCTGTATATGTCCTCTATATGTTCTGTATATGTTCTGTATATGTATATGTTCTGTATATGTTCTGTATATGTTCTGTATATGTTCTGTATATGTATATGTTCTGTATATGTTCTGTATATGTTCTGTATATGTTCTGTATATGTATATGTTCTGTATATGTTCTGTATATGTATATGTTCTGTATATGTTCTGTATATGTTCTGTATATGTTCTGTATCTGTATATGTTCTGTATATGTTCTGTATATGTTCTGTATATGTTCTGTATATGTTCTGTATATGTTCTGTATATGTTCTGTATATGTCCTGTATATGTCCTGTATATGTTCTGTATATGTCCTGTATATGTATATGTTCTGTATATGTTCTGTATATGTTCTGTATATGTTCTGTATCTGTATATGTTCTGTATATGTCCTGTATATGTTCTGTATATGTTCTGTATATGTTCTGTATATGTTCTGTATCTGTATATGTTCTGTATATGTTCTGTATATGTTCTGTATATGTTCTGTATATGTTCTGTATATGTTCTGTATATGTTCTGTATATGTTCTGTATATGTTCTGTATATGTTCTGTATATGTTCTGTATATGTTCTGTATATGTTCTGTATATGTTCTGTATATGTTCTGTATATGTTCTGTATGTCCTGTATATGTATATTCTGTATATGTTCTGTATATGTTCTGTATATGTTATGTATATGTTCTGTATATGTTCTGTATATGTTCTGTATATGTCCTGTATATGTTCTGTATATGTTCTGTATATGTTCTGTATATGTGTATCTGTATATGTTCTGTATATGTTCTGTATATGTATATGTTCTGTATATGTTCTGTATATGTTCTGTATATGTTCTGTATATGTTCTGTATATGTTCTGTATATGTTCTGTATATGTATATGTTCTGTATATGTTCTATGTTCTGTATATGTTCTGTATATGTTCTGTATATGTTCTGTATATGTTCTGTATATGTTCTGTATATGTTCTGTATATGTTCTGTATATGTTCTGTATATGTTCTGTATATGTTCTGTATATGTCCTGTATATGTCCTGTATATGTTCTGTATATGTTCTGTATATGTTCTGTATATGTATATGTCCTGTATATGTTCTGTATATGTCCTGTATATGTATATGTTCTGTATATGTTCTGTATATGTTCTGTATATGTTCTGTATCTGTATATGTTCTGTATATGTTCTGTATATGTTCTGTATATGTTCTGTATATGTTCTGTATATGTTCTGTATATGTTCTGTATATGTATATGTTCTGTATATGTCCTGTATATGTTCTGTATATGTTCTGTATATGTTCTGTATATGTTCTGTATATGTTCTGTATATCTGTATATGTTCTGTATATGTATATTCTGTATATGTTCTGTATATGTTCTGTATATGTTCTGTATATGTATATGTATCTGTATATGTCCTGTATATGTCCTGTATATGTCCTGTATATGTCCTGTATATGTTCTGTATATGTTCTGTATATGTATATGTTCTGTATATGTTCTGTATATGTTCTGTATATGTTCTGTATATGTCCTGTATATGTCCTGTATATGTCCTGTATATGTTCTGTATATGTTCTGTATATGTATATGTCCTGTATATGTTCTGTATATGTATATGTTCTGTATATGTATATGTCCTGTATATGTTCTGTATATGTTCTGTATATGTCCTGTATATGTTCTGTATATGTTCTGTATATGTTCTGTATATGTCCTGTATATGTCCTGTATATGTTCTGTATATGTTCTGTATATGTTCTGTATATGTTCTGTATATGTTCTGTATATGTTCTGTATATGTTCTGTATATGTTCTGTATATGTTCTGTATATGTTCTGTATATGTTCTGTATATGTTCTGTATATGTTCTGTATATGTTCTGTATCTGTATATGTTCTGTATATGTTCTGTATATGTTCTGTGTATATGTTCTGTATATGTTCTGTATATGTTCTGTATATGTTTCTGTATATGTTCTGTATATGTTCTGTATATGTATATGTTCTGTATATGTTCTGTATATATGTTCTGTATATGTCTGTATATGTTCTGTATATGTTCTGTATATGTTCTGTATATGTTCTGTATATGTTCTGTATATGTTCTGTATATGTTCTGTATATGTTCTGTATATGTATATTCTGTATATGTATATGTTCTGTATATGTTCTGTATATGTTCTGTATATGTTCTGTATATGTTCTGTATATGTTCTGTATATGTATATTCTGTATATGTTCTGTATATGTTCTGTATATGTTCTGTATATGTTCTGTATATGTTCTGTATATGTTCTGTATATGTTCTGTATATGTTCTGTATATGTCCTGTATATGTTCTGTATATGTATATGTTCTGTATATGTTCTGTATATGTATATGTTCTGTATATGTATATGTTCTGTATATGTTCTGTATATGTTCTGTATATGTCCTGTATATGTCCTGTATATGTTCTGTATATGTTCTGTATATGTATATGTTCTGTATATGTATATGTCCTGTATATGTTCTGTATATGTCCTGTATATGTTCTGTATATGTTCTGTATATGTCCTGTATATGTTCTGTATATGTTCTGTATATATGTTCTGTATATGTTCTGTATATGTTCTGTATATGTTCTGTATATGTTCCTGTATATGTTCTGTATATGTTCTGTATATGTCCTGTATATGTCTGTATATGTATATGTTCTGTATATGTTCTGTATATGTTCTGTATATGTTCTGTATATTCTGTATATGTTCTGTATATGTTCTGTATATGTTCTGTATATGTATATGTTCTGTATATGTTCTGTATATGTTCTGTATATGTATATGTTCTGTATATGTTCTGTATATGTTCTGTATATGTCCTGTATATGTCCTGTATATGTTCTGTATATGTTCTGTATATGTTCTGTATATGTTCTGTATATGTTCTGTATATGTTCTGTATATGTTCTGTATATGTATATGTTCTGTATATATGTTCTGTCTGTATATGTTCTGTATATGTCCTGTATATGTTCTGTATATGTCTGTATATGTTCTGTATATGTTCTGTATATGTTCTGTATATATGTTCTGTATATGTTCTGTATATGTTCTGTATATGTTCTGTATATGTTCTGTATATGTTCTGTATATGTATATGTTCTGTATATGTTCTGTATATGTTCTGTATATGTATATGTTCTGTATATGTTCTGTATATGTTCTGTATATGTATATGTTCTGTATATGTTCTGTATATGTATATGTTCTGTATATGTTCTGTATATGTATATGTCCTGTATATGTTCTGTATATGTTCTGTATATGTTCTGTATATGTATATGTTCTGTATATGTTCTGTATATGTTCTGTATATGTTCTGTATATGTTCTGTATATGTTCTGTATATGTTCTGTATATGTTCTGTATATGTTCTGTATATGTTCTGTATATGTCCTGTATATGTTCTGTATATGTTCTGTATATGTTCTGTATATGTTCCTGTATATGTTCTGTATATGTTCTGTATATGTTCTGTATATGTATATGTTCTGTATATGTCCTGTATATGTTCTGTATATGTTCTGTATATGTTCTGTATATGTTCTGTATATGTTCTGTATATGTATATGTTCTGTATATGTTCTGTATATGTTCTGTATATGTTCTGTATATGTTCTGTATATGTTCTGTATCTGTATATGTTCTGTATATGTTCTGTATATGTTCTGTATATGTTCTGTATATGTTCTGTATATGTTCTGTATATGTTCTGTATATGTATATGTTCTGTATATGTTCTGTATATGTTCTGTATATGTTCTGTATATGTTCTGTATATGTTCTGTATATGTATATGTATATGTTCTGTATATGTATATGTTCTGTATATGTTCTGTATATGTATATTCTGTATATGTTCTGTATATGTTCTGTATATATCTGTCCTGTATTCTGTATATGTTCTGTATATGTTCTGTATATGTTCTGTATATGTTCTGTATATGTTCTGTATATGTCCTGTATATGTCCTGTATATGTTCTGTATATGTTCTGTATATGTATATGTTCTGTATCTGTATATGTTCTGTATATGTTCTGTATATGTCCTGTATATGTTCTGTATATGTTCTGTATATGTTCTGTATATGTATATGTTCTGTATATGTATATGTTCTGTATATGTTCTGTATATGTTCTGTATATGTTCTGTATATGTATATGTTCTGTATATGTTCTGTATATGTTCTGTATATGTTCTGTATATGTTCTGTATATGTATATGTTCTGTATATGTTCTGTATATGTCCTGTATATGTTCTGTATATGTTCTGTATATGTTCTGTATATGTTCTGTATATGTTCTGTATATGTTCTGTATATGTTCTGTATATGTATATGTTCTGTATATGTATATGTTCTGTATATGTTCTGTATATGTTCTGTATATGTATATGTCCTGTATATGTTCTGTATATGTTCTGTATATGTTCTGTATATGTTCTCTATATGTTCTGTATATGTATGTTCTGTATATGTTCTGTATATGTATATGTCTGTATATGTATATTCTGTATATGTTCTGTATGTATATGTTCTGTATATGTTCTGTATATGTTCTGTATATGTTCTGTATATGTTCTGTATATGTTCTGTATATGTTCTGTATATGTTCTGTATATGTTCTGTATATGTTCTGTATATGTTCTGTATATGTTCTGTATATGTATATGTTCTGTATATGTTCTGTATATGTTCTGTATATGTTCTGTATATGTTCTGTATATGTTCTGTATATGTTCTGTATATGTTCTGTATATGTTCTGTATATGTTCTGTATATGTATATGTTCTGTATATGTTCTGTATATGTTCTGTATATGTATATGTTCTGTATATGTTCTGTATATGTTCTGTATATGTCCTGTATATGTTCTGTATATGTTCTGTATATGTTCTGTATATGTTCTGTATATGTTCTGTATATGTTCTGTATATGTTCTGTATATGTTCTGTATATGTATATGTTCTGTATATGTATATGTTCTGTATATGTTCTGTATATGTTCTGTATATGTTCTGTATATGTTCTGTATATGTTCTGTATATGTTCTGTATATGTTCTGTATATGTTCTGTATATGTTCTGTATATGTATATGTTCTGTATATGTTCTGTATATGTTCTGTATATGTTCTGTATATGTTCTGTATATGTCCTGTTCTGTATATGTTCTGTATATGTTCTGTATATGTTCTGTATATGTTCTGTATATGTTCTGTATATGTTCTGTATATGTCCTGTATATGTCCTGTATATGTTCTGTATATGTTCTGTATATGTTCTGTATATGTTCTGTATATGTTCTGTATATGTATATGTTCTGTATATGTTCTGTATATGTATATGTTCTGTATATGTTCTGTATATGTTCTGTATATGTTCTGTATATGTTCTGTATATGTTCTGTATATGTTCTGTATATGTTCTGTATATGTATATGTTCTGTATATGTATATGTCCTGTATATGTTCTGTATATGTCCTGTATATGTTCTGTATATGTCCTGTATATGTTCTGTATATGTATATGTTCTGTATATGTTCTGTATATGTTCTGTATATGTTCTGTATATGTTCTGTATATGTTCTGTATATGTCCTGTATATGTTCTGTATATGTTCTGTATATGTCCTGTATATGTTCTGTATATGTTCTGTATATGTATATGTTCTGTATATGTATATGTATATGTATATGTTCTGTATATGTATATGTTCTGTATATGTTCTGTCTGTATATGTTCTGTATATGTTCTGTATATGTTCTGTATATGTTCTGTATATGTCCTGTATGTTCTGTATATGTTCTGTATATGTTCTGTATATGTATATGTTCTGTATATGTTCTGTATATGTCCTGTATATGTTCTGTATATGTTCTGTATATGTTCTGTATATGTCCTGTATATGTCCTGTATATGTCCTGTATATGTATATGTTCTGTATATGTTCTGTATATGTTCTGTATATGTTCTGTATATGTCCTGTATATGTTCTGTATATGTTCTGTATATGTTCTGTATATGTATATGTTCTGTATATGTTCTGTATATGTTCTGTATATGTTCTGTATATGTCCTGTATATGTTCTGTATATGTTCTGTATATGTTCTGTATAAGTTCTGTATATGTTCTGTATATGTTCTGTATATGTTCTGTATATGTTCTGTATATGTTCTGTATATGTTCTGTATATGTTCTGTATATGTTCTGTATATGTTCTGTATATGTATATGTTCTGTATATGTTCTGTATATGTTCTGTATATGTCCTGTATATGTCCTGTATATGTTCTGTATATGTTCTGTATATGTTCTGTATATGTTCTGTATATGTTCTGTATATGTTCTGTATATGTTCTGTATATGTATATTCTGTATATGTTCTGTATATGTTCTGTATATGTTCTGTATATGTTCTGTATATGTTCTGTATATGTTCTGTATATGTTCTGTATATGTCCTGTATATGTTCTGTATATGTTCTGTATATGTTCTGTATATGTTCTGTATATGTTCTGTATATGTATATGTTCTGTATATGTTCTGTATATGTTCTGTATATGTATATGTTCTGTATATGTTCTGTATATGTTCTGTATATGTTCTGTATATGTTCTGTATATGTTCTGTATATGTCCTGTATATGTTCTGTATATGTTCTGTATATGTTCTGTATATGTTCTGTATATGTTCTGTCCTGTATATGTTCTGTATATGTTCTGTATATGTTCTGTATATGTTCTGTATATGTTCTGTATATGTTCTGTATATGTTCTGTATATGTTATGTATATGTTCTGTATATGTTCTGTATATGTATATGTTCTGTATATGTTCTGTATATGTCTGTATATGTATATGTATATGTTCTGTATATGTTCTGTATATGTTCTGTATATGTTCTGTATATGTTCTGTATATGTTCTGTATATGTCCTGTATATGTTCTGTATATGTTCTGTATATGTTCTGTATATGTATATGTCCTGTATATGTTCTGTATATGTTCTGTATATGTTCTGTATATGTCCTGTATATGTTCTGTATATGTTCTGTATATGTTCTGTATATGTATATGTTCTGTATATGTTCTGTATATGTTCTGTATATGTTCTGTATATGTTCTGTATATGTTCTGTATATGTTCTGTATATGTTCTGTATATGTTCTGTATATGTATATGTTCTGTATATGTCCTGTATATGTTCTGTATATGTATATGTTCTGTATATGTATATGTTCTGTAT
>NW_025752515.1:0-12455 GCF_021184085.1 Oncorhynchus gorbuscha | reverse complement strand
CCTTAGTCAATGAAAACATCTGGATCAAAGAATGGTAATCAGTGTTTACCAGACTAATTTCTTCTATTTCTTCATCGAGAGCTGAAAATGTTTGTAGGTGGATAAAATGCCATTTGAGCAATTACCCATTTGCTGATTTATCTCACGAGGCACTCTGTTACCCAATTATTCCTGATTATTTTATATTTGAAAATCTGTTCTATATTTTATTGTGAAGGATAGCAATACCCCAAGATGCATCACCTAAAACACCCTATCCTTGTGCTACAATAATTCAGGCTTGAGATTCTTTCACTCAAAAAATATAACTGTGTGAAAAGGAAAAATAAACCAAACTGCAAAATAACATTCTTTCAGGCTTTCTCCTGCACAAGAGGAGTGTTTGAATGAGAGTAATTACCTTAAGGGAAATATTAATGTATGTATGTGTGTGCACCCTAGAGTTTAGGCTCCACAAGAGTGTTTTTAATTTGATAGTAATTGCGTTTATGTATAATTTGGGATTTTACAAATACAATAAATAGGTTGATTGGGCTCTAAGACTCCCCTGATCAAAATGACAGGGGATAACACACCAGTCAAGAACAATACAGGGAGAAAATGTGTATTTTCCATGTCATTTATGGAGACATCTCAAACAGCATCCCATATAGCCCTTCAGCTATCGGTTGAACATTTTGATTTCCATAGCAGGTCTCAAGTGATTGATTTTCCCTGCGGATGCTTGGGAATGGTTCATTCAACATATACATAGAAAATGGATTGTTCCTCATCTCCTTGGATACTCTCTTTCATAAAATATTATTGTCTACAGATTGCAGATGAAGTAAACAGGTGGTAGAGACAGTGAATGGATTGAAAGACATAAAAGTGTCGATTATGTGAGTCACCGTTCTCTTGCTACACTCTCCAAACTCTCATTTGTCAAGGTACAAGTGTCATAAAGGTACTAATATGCCTTTTGAAAGGGTATAGAAAAAATCACAGACTGAAGAAAGGTTAATATTTGTACCCACCTTAAGGTACAATGATTACTACTATACAAATAAGCGTATGATAAATAATAAAACAATAATAAATAACTGCACTGCAAACAACTTGAATCCTGACATTACCATAGCTAACAACTAGATAACAATGAACAAAGACTACAAAAATCCATCATGTAGGTAGCTAACATAACTAACATTGATCGTAAGGACGATGGTTAGCTAATGCTACCTAATGTTACTTGTTACAAGTTAGGAATATTCAAGCCTAGCTAGCAAGCTAACGTTAGCTGGCTACTCCAACGTCATTCAAAAGTGTGCAACTGCAGCCTGCAATTCGGGCATTCCTGCATGTGGGCAAACCCCGCTTCATTGCTAGCTAGCGGGAGCGCACCAATAGACAGTGTCCTTTGCTCCCACCTGCCGAATACCTGCCTTCACCGTCGTTAACAGAACTGCAGGACATGGTCTACCTGTCAACCCTGCCTCCCTCCTGCTGTGTACCGGAGACACCCGTAGCACACCAGATGGAGGCTAGAGCGACTTTACCGTGTAGCTAGCTTGATAGTTAGAATTTCCATCTGATAATTTCCCGCATTTACTAAACTTCATGTCTTAAAGTAATGATGGACTGTGGTTTCTCTTTGCTTATTTGAGCTGTTCTTGCCATGATATGGACTTGGTCTTTTCCCAAATAGTGCTATCTTCTGTATACCACCCTTACCTTGTCACAACACAACTAATTAGCTCAAATGTAACGACGGAAAGAAATTGCACAAATGAACTTTTAACAAGGAACACCTGTTAATTTAAATTATTCAAGGTGAAGCTGGTTGAGCGAATGCCAAGTGTGTGCAAAGCTGTCAAAGGCAAAGGGTGGCTACTTTGAAGAATCTCAAATATAACATATATGTTGATTTGTTTAACACTTTTTTTGGTTACTGGATGATTCCATGTCTTTATTTTATAGTTTTGATGTCTTCAGTAATCAACAATGTAGAAAATAGCCAAAATAAAATAAAGAAACCCTTGAATGAGTCTAAATATATACTTGAAGAATAGGACTTAGGACCACTATTAGGACCACTATTGTTTTCACAATATATTTTACCTCTTGGGGATGTTATTCGAAAACATAATGTTAACTTTCACTGCTATGTGGATGACACACAGCGTACATTTCAATGAAAATTGCCCTTGCTAGAAGCATGTGTTTCAGACATAAGGAAGTGGATGGCTGCAAACTTTCTACTTTTAAACTCGGACAAAACAGATATGCTTGTTCTAGGTCCCAAGAAACAAAGAGATCTTCTGTTGAATCTGACAATTAATCTTAATGGTTGTACAGTCGTCTCAAATAAAACTGTGAAGGACCTCGGCGTTACTCTGGACCCTGATCTGTCATGTTTTGTCTTAGATTGTCTTGTCATTTTGGCTTTTCCCTCTGTTCAATTTCCCCCTGCTGGTCTTTTTAGGTTCGTTCCCCTTTTTCTCTCTCCCTTCCTCTCTCTCTTCTCTCTATCGTTCCGTTCCTGCTCCCAGCTGTTCCTATTCCCCTAATCAATCATTTAGTCTTCCCACACCTGTTCCCTATTCTTTTCCCTGATTAGAGTCCCTATTTCTCTCCTTGTTTTCCGTTCCTGCCCTGTCGGATCCTTGTCTATTGTTCACCGTGCTGTGTCTGTGTATCGCCCTGTCGTGTCGTGTTTCCCTCAGATGCTGCGTGGAGAGCAGGTGTCTGAGTCTGCTAGGTTCAAGTGCCTTCCCGAGGCAACCTGCAGTTCTTGATCGAGTCTCCAGTCTGTTCTCGTCATTACGAGTGGAATTATGTCTTATGTTTGTAGAATTACTTTACTGGATTAAAGACTCTGTTTTCGCCAAGTCGCTTTTGGGTCCTCATTCACCTGCATGACATGATCTCTCTTTTGAAGAACATATCAAGACCATTTTGAGGACAGCTTTTTTCCATCTACGTAATATTGCAAAAATCAGAAACTTTCTGTCCAAAAATGATGCTTTTGTCACTTCTAGGTTAGACTATTGCAATGCTCTACTTTCCGGCTACCCGGATAAAGCACTAAATAAACTTCAGTTGGTGCTAATTACGGCTGCTAGAATCCTGACTAGAACCAAAATATTTGATCATATTACTCCAGTGCTAGCCTCTCTACACTGGCTTCCTGTCAAAGCAAGGGCTGATTTCAAGGTTTTACTGCTAACCTACAAAGCATTACATGGGCTTGCTCCTACCTATCTCTCTGATTTGGTCCTGCCGTACATACCTACACGTACGCTACGGTCACAAGACGCAGGCCTCCTAATTCTCCCTAGAATTTCTAAGCAAACAGCTGGAGGCAGGGCTTTCTCCTATAGAGCTCCATTTTTAACAGTCTGCCTACCCATGTCAGAGATGCAAACTCGGTCTCAACCTTTAAGTCTTTACTGAAGACTCATCTCTTCAGTAGGTCATATGATTGAGTGTAGTCTGGCCCAGGAGTGGGAAGGTGAACGGAAAGGCTCTGGAGCAACGAACCGCCCTTGCTGTCTCTGCCTGGCTGGTTCCCCTCTTTCCACTGGGATTCTCTGCCTCTAACCCTATTACAGGGGCTGAGTCACTGGCTTACTGGGGCTCTCTCATGCCGTCCCTGGAAGGGGTGCGTCACCTGAGTGGGTTGATTCACTGATGTGGTCATCCTGTCTGGGTTGGCGCCCCCCCTTGGGTTGTGCCATGGCGGAGATCTTTGTGGGCTATACTCAGCCCTGTCTCAGGATGGTAAGTTGGTGGTTGAAGATATCCCTCTAGTGGTGTGGGGGTTGTGCTTTGGCAAAGTGGGTGGGGTTATATCCTTCCTGTTTGGCCCTGTCCGGGGGTGTCTTCGGATGGGGCCACAGTGTCTCCTGACCCCTCCTGTCTCAGCCTCCAGTATTTATGCTGCAGTAATCTATGTGTCGGGGGGCTAGGGTCAGTTTGTTATATCTGGAGTACTTCTCCTGTCCTATTTGGTGTCCTGTGTGAATCTAATTTAAAGCTCCTGTTTAGCTGTCACAGACTGCCAGTCCTTTCAATAGCTCTGTCAATAAATTTGAGAGTGATGACATTTCTCCAATCCCAGCTTTCTGCGGCAGTAACAGTAAAGTTTGCAGCAAAGGCTTCTTAAACATTTTTTTACAATCAGAAACATGCCTGTGGGAATTTGCCTGCTGTTTTTGTGGTCTCAACATTCCACAGAGACTTTCAAACCAAACTTGATGAGGAAAGAAACCATGCCAAAAAATGTGTCTACGGAGAGGCACAAAATTGTGTGCTACATGGGACAGTGGCACTATTCACAATGTAAGTATTAATGCCATGATATGTCATTGCTTTTATTTAAGTAATTAAAGGATTGTTCACCAAAAATATAATATTTCAATATTACCTCCCTGTACTTTGGCTGCAATTTATACCCAAACCAAGTTTCAATTGTCTTGCCAGATCTTGCATAATTGGCAACAAAATGTCTCTGATCTGATGTATGTTTACTTGTGCTTGAAATGTGAAACTTCTAAACTCTGATTGCTTCTATCACTTACATTTTCGAAATTCCATAGTATTATTATTACTACATCTTTGGTTAACCGTGGCTCAAGTTGTTTTGGTGACTAGGTACAGAAATCTGATCCTTTTCTTCTTGGGCCCTAAACTACTTTCAGGGCAAGGAACGATCTGATTAACATAAAAAGTACTGAGTTTATCCTTGTTTTGTGATAGGTATCCCACCAATGCAGATGTTGAAGGTTGCCAAGGCATTCATCCTAAAATACCATTTTGTGAAGGATTCGGAGGAAAATGGATATGTACTGTATGTTACTTCAATATTATTAGTATTTATTATTAGTATTACAACAGTATTTTATAGTTCAATGTGGCTTGTTCTTTCTCACAAAATTATGACGAATTTGATCCACTTTTTTTAGCTGTTGCAAATAAACATGAGTTTAACAACAAATATTTTGGGTTGCTAATGCTTTTGCACAATTGTCTCGTGAGCGAATAATTAGAAAATTTGTATGGAAGCGAAACGAGATTGCAGAGGGAATACCTGTGGGGGACACAGCAAATAAATACCCCTTCTTAAGGACACCCTCTGGGGTAAGTGTAAAAACATTTTGTAGATAACTTTTCAAAGCTGCAATCTGTTGGAATAAGTATGACAACAGTTTGGGTACAACAAAAACATGCATTTAAAAGAAATCAACAACCTTAGTAGTGTCAGCATTTTATGCACTATTGGTCAAGGTAGTGTGGTCGTGGCGATCTTCGAGAACTCAAGATGGCATCTTAAAACATTTAATTAATTTCAGACATTAGAGAAGAATCAACATGATGTATTACGGAATATGTCGGTCTCCCTCTTTCTCTGGCTATTTGTACAGTTGTATGAGGTGATTGCATCTACTCTACAGTAGGCAACATATGCTGTCGCTTCAATGAGCACTTCACTGAAATTGTTGAAAAGGTGCTTGATCAGGCTCAAGGGAAATCCCCATTAGCAAAACTCTACATGGAGGCAAGAGAAGAGAAAGCATTTGGAAAACCATTTAATGAGTGGGTGTGTACCAACTTGACTGGTACTGTATATATTCTTGTACATTCTTGTACAAATCTCTGATGTAGTATGTTCTGAAATACAGGCAATACAAATGCATTATTTGACATTCAACATTGTATCTTGATCGCGTGTAGGAAAGGGAGGATGTGGGATGGTACTGTAGGGAAGGCAAACAATATAAGCAAAATTGAAATTATGATTACACTGAAATAACCCAAGGATTACATAAAAAATTACCCATTTTTTAACCTGCAATAAAGTCTTAATTTACCCAGCAGCTGGGTCAAGCGCTCAACCCAAGGCACTGGGTTAGAAGCACAACCCAAACCCGCTGGGTTGAATTGACCCAGCACTGGGTTGTCAACATGAACCAAATTGGATTATTTTTAACCCAGCATTTTTGTTAGTAACAATAATTCAACGGAAATCCCCATTAGCAAAACTCTACATGGAGGCAATAACTCATTTTGGAAAAATAATATGAATTGCCATATTAGGCATAACTACTTTTATGATGCCAAAATGAAATGTTTTCAGTAACTGTTTTTAGTATTCACATTTATTTGCTTTGTTTTCTGATTGTTTTAGTGCATGCATTCATCAATATTTGGACAAAGAACTTCCACAGGGCCAAATACACTCAAAAAGGTGATAGTTCTAAACTGGGGGTTGATTTTTTAAATTTGATTTCCATTTTGTTAATTATATTTTATCTTTTAAACTTCCATTGGTGGAAATCTATTAATCATTTATAACTAATGATGTAGTTGTCCCTTTAAACATCCTAAGGTGAACATCCCCATAGTGTTCACATCCCTCATGTAAATTTGTAAGTCGCTCTGGATAAGAGCGTCTGCTAAATGACTTAAATGTAAATGTAAATGTTGTAGCTACATAAAAAAGATTGGACATTTCCCAAATTCTTTATTCAATCTTTTCTCTTTTTTTCAGTACCAAACTGATGCTTTCAAATTGTATTGGATTAATTTTTCTGTTAAGACATTGAATACATATTTTGTTTTTTTTCTCTGAGAAGTAAGTTCATTAAAAGTTATACGATTTGGTTTATGTAGATGCAACATTTCAATATTATTAACACACAGTAACCAAAACCCTAATCCAATTTGCATATTCATACTGAGTTTGGGTGGTACAAATTTGTACCACTTCACTAAATATGAACCTTTTACTGCAGTGGGCTAAATCAGGGTCCCACAGTGTTTCTTGGTAGCCTTAATAAACGAATCTACTTTGAAACAAAAGTATACACCTCACACACGGTGATGGGTTTAAAAAATAACACACCTGTACCATGTCAGATATAGAGTTGAAATCTATTACATTTTGAGTTTGCATCCCAATATTACACTTTATATACATCACAGAAGACAAATATAACAAAACCGTTTGATTTAGAAACATCTGATTTTCTTCTGTTTAGTTGAAAGAAATGTTTAAATCAATTGTGAAAAATATGAATAACATTCCACCCATGAGTGTCATGTTTGTCATTTATTATCATGTCTTGTCCCTGTGCTCCCCATTCTATTCGTTTCCCTCTGCTGGTCTTATTAGGTTCTTTCCCTCTTTCTATCCCTCTCTCTCCCCCTCCCTCTCTCACTCTCTCGCTCTCTCTTCTCTCTATCGTTCCGTTCCTGCTCCCAGCTGTTCCTATTCCCCTAATCATCATTTAGTCTTCCCACACCTGTTCCCGATCCTTTCCCCTGATTAGAGTCCCTATTTCTTCCTTTGTGTTCCGTTCCTGTCCTGTCGGTTCCTTGTTTAGAATTCACCGTGCTGTGATTGTGTATCGCCCTGTCCTGTCGTGTTTTTGCCTTCATCAGATGCTGCGTGTGAGCAGGTGTCTCTGTCAGCTGGCCTGCGCCTACCCGAAGCGACCTGCAGTCTGTGGCCGCTTCTCCTGTTATTCCCCTCTACAGACTAGAGGATTTCTGTTATTCCCTGTTTGGACATTTCCTGTTAAGGATTCAGGATTTGTCGTTTTCTGTTTGGACTTGAATAAACTCTGTTTCTGTTAAGTCGCTTTTGGGTCCTCTTTCACCTGCATGACAGAAGGAACCGACCGAGGAATGGACCCAGCGACTTCAGATGCTCGTTACACTGCCGTCGAGATCCAAGGAGCCATGCTCGGCAGACACGAGCAGGAATTGTCTGCTGCTCGCCATGCCGTGGAGAACCTGGCCGCTCAGGTTTCCGACCTCTCTGGACAGTTCCAGAGTCTACGTCTCGTGCCACCTGTTACTTCCTGGCCTGCCGAGCCTCCAGAACCTAGGGTTAATAACCCACCTTGCTACTCCGGGCAGCCCACTGAGTGCCGCTCCTTTCTCACGCAGTGTGAGATTGTGTTCTCTCTCCAACCCAACACATACTCTAGAGAGAGAGCTCGGGTTGCTTACGTCATTTCCCTCCTTACTGGCCGGGCTCGAGAATGGGGCACAGCTATCTGGGAGGCAAGGGCTGATTGCTCTAACAAGTTCCAGAACTTTAAAGAGGAGATGATTCGGGTTTTTGACCGTTCAGTTTTTGGTGGGGAGGCTTCTAGGGCCCTGGCTTCCTTATGCCAAGGTGAACGGTCCATAACGGATTATTCTATTGAGTTTCGCACTCTTGCTGCCTCTAGTGAGTGGAACGAGCCGGCGCTGCTCGCTCGTTTTCTGGAGGGACTCCACGCAGTGGTTAGGGATGAGATTCTCTCCCGGGAGGTTCCTTCAGATGTGGACTCTTTGATTGCTCTCGCCATCCGCATAGAACGACGGGTAGATCTTCGTCACCGGGCTCGTGGAAGAGAGCTCGCATCAACGGTGTTTCCCTGCTCCGCATCGCAACCATCTCCCTCCTCTGGCTTTGAGACTGAGCCCATGCAGCTGGGAGGGATTTGCATCTCGACTAAGGAGAGGGAACGGAGGATCACCAACCGCCTGTGCCTCTATTGCGGAGTTGCTGGACATTTTGTTAATTCATGTCCAGTAAAAGCCAGAGCTCATCTGTAAGCGGAGGGCTACAGGTGAGCGCAACTTCTCAAGTCTCTCCATCAAAATCCTGTACTACTTTGTCGGTCCATCTACGCTGGACCGGTTCGGGTGCTACATGTAGTGCCTTGATAGACTCTGGGGCTGAGGGTTGTTTCATGGACGAAGCATGGGTTCGGAAACATGACATTCCTTTCAGAGAGTTAGAGAAGCCTACGCCCATGTTCGCCTTAGATGGTAGTCATCTTCCCAGTATCAGATTTGAGACACTACCTTTAACCCTCACAGTATCTGGTAACCACAGTGAGACTATTTCTTTTTTTGATTTTCCGTTCACCGTTTACACCTGTTGTTTTGGGTCATCCCTGGCTAGTATGTCATAATCCTTCTATTAATTGGTCTAGTAATTCTATCCTATCCTGGAACGTTTCTTGTCATGTGAAGTGTTTAATGTCTGCCATTCCTCCCGTTTCTTCTGTCCCTACTTCTCAGGAGGAACCTGGCGATTTGACAGGAGTGCCGGAGGAATATCATGATCTGCGCACGGTCTTCAGTCGGTCCCGAGCCAACTCCCTTCCTCCTCACCGGTCGTATGATTGTAGTATTGATCTCCTTCAGGGGACCACTCCTCCTCGAGGTAGACTATACTCTCTGTCGGCTCCCGAACGTAAGGCTCTCGAGGATTATTTGTCTGTGTCTCTTGACGCCGGTACCATAGTGCCTTCTTCCTCTCCGGCCGGGGCGGGGTTCTTTTGTTAAGAAGAAGGACGGTACTCTGCGCCCCTGCGTGGATTATCGAGGTTGAATGACATAACGGTTAAGAATCGTTATCCGCTTCCCCTTATGTCATCAGCCTTCGAGATTCTGCAGGGAGCCAGGTGCTTTACTAAGTTGGACCTTCGTAACGCTTACCATCTCGTGCGCATCAGAGGGGGACGAGTGGAAAACGACGTTTAACACTCCGTTAGGGCATTTTGAGTACCGGGTTCTGCCGTTCGGCCTCGCCAATGCGCCAGCTGTTTTTCAGGCATTAGTTAATGATGTTCTGAGAGACATGCTGAACATCTTTGTTTTGTCTATCTTGACGATATCCTGATTTTTTTCTCCGTCACTCGAGATTCATGTTCAGCACGTTCGACGTGTTCTGCAGCGCCTTTTAGAGAATTGTCTCTACGTAAAGGCTGAGAAGTGCTCTTTTCATGTCTCCTCCGTTACTTTTCTCGGTTCCGTTATTTCCGCTGAAAGGCATTCAGATGGATTCGCTAGGTCAAGCTGTCAGTGATTGGCCCGTTCCAAGGTCACGTGTCGAGTTGCAGCGCTTTTTGGGTTTCGCTAATTTCTATCGGCGTTTCATTCGTAATTTCGGTCAAGTTGCTGCCCCTCTCACAGCTCTTACTTCTGTCAAGACGTGTTTAAGTGGTCCGGTTCCGCCCAGGAGAGCTTTTGATCTTCTAAAGAACGTTTTACGTCCGCTCCTATCCTCGTTACTCCTGGCGTCACTAGACAATTCATTGTCGAGGTTGGCGCTTCAGAGAAGTAGGCGTGGGAGCCATTCTATCCAGCGCTTCCAGTCTGACGATAAGGTTCATCCTTGCGCTTATTTCTCATCGCCTGTCGCCATCTGAGCGCAACTATGATGTGGGTAACCGTGAACTGCTCGCCATCCGCTTAGCCCTAGGCGAATGGCGACAGTGGTTGGAGGGCGACCGTTCCTTTTGTCGTTTGGACAGACCATAAGAACCTTGAGTACATCCGTTCTGCCATGCGACTTAATGCCCGTCAAGCTCGTTGGGGTTGTTTTCGCTCGTTTCGAGTTTGTGATTTCTTACCGTCCGGGTAGCAGAACACCAAGCCTGATTCCTTATCCCGTCTGTTTAGTTCTTCTGTGGCTTCTACTGATCCCGAGGGATTCTTCCTTATGGGCGTGTTGTCGGGTTAACAGTCTGGGAATTGAAAGACAGGTTAAGCAAGCACTCACGCACTGCGTCGCGCGCGCTTGTCCTAAACCTCCTTTTCGTTCCTGTTTCCACTCGTCTGGCTGTTCTTCAGTGGGCTCACTCTGCCAAGTTAGCTGGTCATCCCGGTGTTCGAGGCACTCTTGCGTCTATTCGCCAGCGCTTTTGGTGGCCGACTCAGGAGCGTGACACGCGCCGTTCGTGGCTGCTTGTTCGGACTGCGCAGCAGACTAAGTCGGGTAACTCTCCTCCTGCCCGGTCGTCTCAGACCGCTCCCCATTCCTTCTCGACCATGGTCTCACATCGCCTTAGACTTCATTACGGTCTGCCTTTGTCTGCGGGGAAGACTGTGATTCTTACGGTTGTCGATAGGTTCTCTAGGCGGCACATTTCATTCCCCTCGCTAAACTTCCTTCCGCTAAGGAGACGGCACAAATCATTATTGAGAATGTATTCAGAATTCATGGCCTCCCGTTAGACGCCGTTTCAGACAGAGGCCCGCAATTCACGTCACAGTTTGGAGGGAGTTCTGTCGTTTGATTGGTGCGTCCGTCAGTCTCTCTTCCGGGTTTCATCCCCAGTCTAGCGGTCCAAGCAGAGAGGGCCAATCAGACGATTGGTCGCATACTACGCAGCCTTTCTTTCAGAAACCCTGCGTCTTGGGCAGAACAGCTCCCCTGGGCAGAATACGCTCACAATTCGCTTCCTTAGTCTGCTACCGGGTTATCTCCGTTTCAGAGTAGTCTGGGTTACCAGCCTCCTCTGTTCTCATCCCAGCTTGCCCGAGTCCAGCGTTCCCTCCGCTCAGCGTTTGTCCAACGTTGTGGCGCACCTGGAGGAGGGTGAGGTCTGCACTTTGCCGTTACAGGGCACAGGCGGTGAGAGCCGCCAATAAACGCAGGATTAAGAGTCCAAGGTATTGTTGCGGCCAGAAGTGTGGCTTTCCACTCGCAACCTTCCTCTTCGACAGCTTCTCGTAAGTTGACTCCGCAGTTCATTGGTCCGTTCCGTGTCTCCCAGGTCGTCAATCCTGTCGCTGTGCGACTACTTCTTCCGCGACATCTTCGTCGCGTCCATCCTGTCTTCCATGTCTCCTGTGTTAAGCCCTTTCTTCGCACCCCCGTTCGTCTTCCTCCCCTCCCGTCCTTGTCGGCACCTATTTACAAGGTACATAAGATCATGGACATGCGTTCTCGAGGACGGGGTCACCAATACTTAGTGGATTGGGAGGGTTACGGTCCTGAGGAGAGGAGTTGGGTTCCGTCTCGGGACGTGCTGGACCGTTCACTCATCGATGATTTCCTCCGTTGCCGCCCAGGATTTCCTCCTCGAGTGCGCCAGGAGCGCTCGGTGAGTGGGGGTACTGTCATGTTTGTCATTTATTATCATGTCTTGTCCCTGTGCTCCCCATTCTATTCGTTTCCCTCTGCTGGTCTTATTAGGTTCTTTCCCTCTTTCTATCCCTCTCTCTCCCCCTCCCTCTCTCACTCTCTCGCTCTCTCTTCTCTCTATCGTTCCGTTCCTGCTCCCAGCTGTTCCTATTCCCCTAATCATCATTTAGATCTTCCACACTGTTCGATCCTTTCCCCTGATTAGAGTCCCTATTTCTTCCTTTGTGTTCCGTTCCTGTCCTGTCGGTTCCTTGTTTAGAATTCACCGTGCTGTGATTCATGTATCGCCCTGTCCTGTCGTGTTTTTGCCTTCATCAGATGCTGCGTGTGAGCAGGTGTCTCTATCAGCTACGGCCTGCGCCTACCCGGCGACCTGCAGTCTGTGGCCGCTTCTCCTGTTATTCCCCTCTACAGACTAGGATTTCTGTTATTCTGTTTGGTTCTGTTAAGGATTCAGGATTTGTCGTTTTCTGTTTGGACTTGAATAAACTCTGTTTCTGTTAAGTCGCTTTTGGGTCCTCTTTCACCTGCATGACAA
>NW_025752514.1:0-12455 GCF_021184085.1 Oncorhynchus gorbuscha | reverse complement strand
AGAACACAGTGGCCTCCATCATTCTTAAATGGAAGAAGTTTGTGTCATGTTTGTCATTTATTATCATGTCTTGTCCCTGTGCTCCCCATTCTGTTCGTTTCCCTCTGCTGGTCTTATTGGGTTCTTTCCCTCTTTCTATCCCTCTCTCTCCCCTCCCCCTCTCACTCTCTCGCTCTCTCTTCTCTCTATCGTTCCGTTCCTGCTCCCAGCTGTTCCTATTCCCCTAATCATCATTTAGTCTTCCCACACCTGTTCCCGATCCTTTCCCCTGATTAGAGTCCCTATTTATTCCTTTGTGTTCCGTTCCTGTCCCGTCGGTTCCTTGTTTAGTATTCACCATGCTGTGATTGCGTTTCGCCCTGTCCTGTCGTGTTTTTGCTGTGATTGTGTATCGCCCTGTCCTGTCGTGTTTTTGCCTTCATCAGATGCTGCGTGTGAGCAGGTGTCTCTGTCAACTACGGCCTGCGCCTACCGAAGCGACCTGCAGTCTGTGGCCGCTTCTCCTGTCATTCCCCTCTACAGACTAGAGGATTTCTGTTATTCCCTGTTTGGACTTGAATAAACTCTGTTTCTGTTAAGTCGCTTTTGGGTCCTCTATCACCAGCATGACAGAAGGAACCGACCAAGGAATGGACCCAGCGACTTCAGACGCTCGTTACACTGCCGTCAAGATCCAAGGAGCCATGCTCGGCAGACACGAGCAGGAATTGTCTGCTGCTCGCCATGCCGTGGAGAACCTGGCCGCTCAGGTTTCCGACCTCTCTGGACAGTTCCAGAGTCTACGTCTCGTGCCACCTGTTACTTCCTGGCCTGCCGAGCCTCCAGAACCTAGGGTTAATAACCCACCTTGCTACTCCGGGCAGCCCACTGAGTGCCGCTCCTTTCTCACGCAGTGTGAGATTGTGTTCTCTCTCAACCCAACACATACTCTAGAGAGAGAGCTCGGGTTGCTTACGTCATTTCACTCCTTACTGGCCGGGCTCGAGAATGGGGCACAGCTATCTGGGAGGCAAGGGCTGATTGCTCTAACAAGTTCCAGAACTTTAAAGAGGAGATGATTCGGGTTTTTGACCGTTCAGTTTTTGGTAGGGAGGCTTCTAGGGCCCTGGCTTCCTTATGCCAAGGTGAACGGTCCATAACGGATTATTCTATTGAGTTTCGCACTCTTGCTGCCTCTAGTGAGTGGAACGAGCCGGCGCTGCTCGCTCGTTTTCTGGAGGGACTCCACGCAGTGGTTAAGGATGAGATTCTCTCCCGGGAGGTTCCTTCAGATGTGGACTCTTTGATTGCTCTCGCCATCCGCATAGAACGACGGGTAGATCTTCGTCACCGGGCTCGTGGAAGAGAGCTCGCATCAACGGTGTTTCCCTGCTCCGCATCGCAACCATCTCCCTCCTCTGGCTTTGAGACTGAGCCCATGCAGCTGGGAGGGATTCGCATCTCGACTAAGGAGAGGGAACGGAGGATCACCAACCGCCTGTGCCTCTATTGCGGAGTTGCTGGACATTTTGTTAATTCATGTCCAGTAAGAGGCCAGAGCCCATCAGTAAGCGGAGGGCTACTGGTGAGCGCTACTACTCAGGTCTCTTCATCTAGATCTTGTACTACTATGTCGGTCCATCTACGCTGGACCGGTTCGGGTGCTACATGCAGTGCCTTGATTGACTCTGGGGCTGAGGGTTGTTTCATGGACGAAGCATGGGTTCGGAAACATAACATTCCTTTCAGACCGTTAGACAAGCCTACGCCCATGTTTGCCTTAGATGGTAGTCATCTTCCCAGTATCAAATTTGAGACACTACCTTTAACTCTCACAGTATCTGGTAACCACAGTGAGACTATTTCTTTTTGATTTTCCGTTCACCGTTTACACCTGTTGTTTTGGGTCATCCCTGGCTAGTATGTCATAATCCTTCTATTAATTGGTCTAGTAATTCTATCCTATCCTGGAACGTTTCTTGTCATGTGAAGTGTTTAATGTCTGCCATCCCTCCCGTTTCTTCTGTCCCTACTTCTCAGGAGGAACCTGGCGATTTGACAGGAGTGCCGGAGGAATATCATGATCTGCGCACGGTCTTCAGTCGGTCCCGAGCCAACTCCCTTCCTCCTCACCGGTCGTATGATTGTAGTATTGATCTCCTTCCGGGGACCACTCCTCCTCGAGGTAGACTATACTCTCTGTCGGCTCCCGAACGTAAGGCTCTCGAGGATTATTTGTCTGTGTCTCTTGACGCCGGTACCATAGTGCCTTCTTCTTCTCCGGCCGGGGCGGGGTTCTTTTTGTTAAGAAGAAGGACGGTACTCTGCGCCCCTGCGTGGATTATCGAGGGCTGAATGACATAACGGTTAAGAATCGTTATCCGCTTCCCATTATGTCATCAGCCTTCGAGATTCTGCAGGAGCCAGGTGCTTTACTAAGTTGGACCTTCGTAACGCTTACCATCTCGTGCGCATCAGAGAGGGGGACGAGTGGAAACGGCGTTTAACACTCCGTTAGGGCATTTTGAGTACCGGGTTCTGCCGTTCGGTCTCGCCAATGCGCCAGCTGTTTTTCAGGCATTAGTTAATGATGTTCTGAGAGACATGCTGAACATCTTTGTTTTTGTCTATCTTGACGATATCCTGATTTTTTCTCCGTCACTCGAGATTCATGTTCAGCACGTTCGACGTGTTCTACAGCGCCTTTTAGAGAATTGTCTCTACGTAAAGGCTGAGAAGTGCTCTTTTCATGTCTCCTCCGTTACTTTTCTCGGTTCCGTTATTTCCGCTGAAGGCATTCAGATGGATTCCGCTAAGGTCCAAGCTGTCAGTGATTGGCCCGTTCCAAGGTCACGTGTCGAGTTGCAGCGCTTTTTAGGTTTCGCTAATTTCTATCGGCGTTTCATTCGTAATTTCGGTCAAGTTGCTGCTCCTCTCACAGCTCTTACTTCTGTCAAGACGTGTTTTAAGTGGTCCGGTTCCGCCCAGGAGCTTTTGATCTTCTAAAAGAACGTTTTACGTCCGCTCCTATCCTCGTTACTCCTGACGTCACTAGACAATTCATTGTCGAGGTTGGCGCTTCAGAGGTAGGCGTGGGAGCCATTCTATCCCAGCGCTTCCAGTCTGACGATAAGGTTCATCCTTGCGCTTATTTTTCTCATCGCCTGTCGCCATCTGAGCGCAACTATGATGTGGGTAACCGTGAACTGCTCGCCATCCGCTTAGCCCTAGGCGAATGGCGACAGTGGTTGGAGGGGCGACCGTTCCTTTTGTCGTTTGGACAGACCATAAGAACCTTGAGTACATCCGTTCTGCCAAACGACTTAATGCCCGTCAAGCTCGTTGGGCGTTGTTTTCGCTCGTTTCGAGTTTGTGATTTCTTACCGTCCGGGTAGCAAGAACACCAAGCCTGATGCCTTATCCCGTCTGTTTAGTTCTTCTGTGGCTTCTACTGATCCCGAGGGGATTCTTCCTTATGGGCGTGTTGTCGGGTTAACAGTCTGGGGAATTGAAAGACAGGTTAAGCAAGCACTCACGCACACTGCGTCGCCGCGCGCTTGTCCTAGTAACCTCCTTTTCGTTCCTGTTTCCACTCGTCTGGCTGTTCTTCAGTGGGCTCACTCTGCCAAGTTAGCTGGTCATCCCGGTGTTCGAGGCACTCTTGCGTCTATTCGCCAGCGCTTTTGGTGGCCGACTCAGGAGCGTGACACGCGCCCGTTTCGTGGCTGCTTGTTCGGACTGCGCGCAGACTAAGTCGGGTAACTCTCCTCCTGCCGGTCGTCTCAGACCGCTCCCCATTCCTTCTCGACCATGGTCTCACATCGCCTTAGGCTTCACTACCGGTCTGCCTTTGTCTGCGGGAAGACTGTGAGAGCCGCCAATAAACGCAGGATTAAGAGTCCAAGGTATTGTTGCGGCCAGAGAGTGTGGCTTTCCACTCGCAACCTTCCTCTTACGACAGCTTCTCGTAAGTTGACTCCGCGGTTCATTGGTCCGTTCCGTGTCTCCCAGGTCGTCAATCCTGTCGCTGTGCGACTGCTTGTCACGACATCTTCGTCGCGTCCATCCTGTCTTCCATGTCTCTGTGTTAAGCCCTTTCTTCGCACCCCCGTTCGTCTTCCCTCCCCCCTCCCGTCCTTGTCGAGAGCGCACCTATTTACAAGATAAGATCATGGACATGCGTTCTCAGGGGACGGGGTCACCAATACTTAGTGGATTGGGAGAGTTACGGTCCTGAGGAGAGGTTGGGTTCCGTCTCGGGACGTGCTGGACCGTTCACTCATCGATGATTTCCTCCGTTGCCGCCAGGATTCCTCCTCGAGTGCGCCAGGAGGCGCTCGGTGAGTGGGGGTACTGTCATGTTGTCATTTATTATCATGTCTTGTCCCTGTGCTCCCCATTTCTGTTCGTTTCCCTCTGCCTGGTCTTATTGGGTTCTTTCCCTCTTTCTATCCCTCTCTCTCCCCCTCCCCTCTCACTCTCTCGCTCTCTCTTCTCTCTACGTTCCGTTCCTGCTCCCAGCTGTTCCTATTCTCCCTAATCATCATTTAGTCTTCCCACTCTCTTTCTCTCGATCCTTTCCCCTGATTAGAGTCCCTATTTATTCCTTTGTGTTCCGTTCCTGTCCCGTCGGTTCCTTGTTTAGTATTCACCATGCTGTGATTGCGTTTCGCCCTGTCCTGTCGTGTTTTGCTGTGATTGTGTATCGCCCTGTCTGTCGTGTTTTTGCCTTCATCAGATCACGTGTGAGCAGGTGTCTCTGTCAACTCCCCCTGCCCCTACCCGGCGACCTGCAGTCTCTCCCCCTCCCCTCCTGTCATTCCCCCTCTACAGACTAGGATTTCTCTCTCTTCCCTGTTTGGACTTGAATAAACTCTGTTTCTGTTACCCTCCGCTTTGGTCCTCTATCACCAGCATCTTTGGAACCACCAAGACTCTTCCTAGAGCTTTCTCGTCTGGCCACCCTCCCCTCCCCCTCTTGAGGGCTCTTTCTTTCTCTCTCTCTCTCTCTCTGGTCACTCTGACAGAGGCTCTCAGAGTTCCTCTGTGGAGATGGGAGACCCTTCCCCTCTTACAACCATCTCTCTTTCACTCCATCACCCTCCCTCCCTCTTGCCCTCTCTCTTTCTCTCTCCTCTCTCACCCTCCCCCTCCCCTCCCCTCAGACCCTCTCTCTTTCTCTCTCTCTCTCCCTAAAATCAAGACTGAACTCTTTGGCCTGCATCCCAAGCACCACGTCTGGAGAAGCCTGGCTCCCTATCTCTCTCTCTCCCTCCAGGCTGTGGGGATGTTTATCAGCGGCAGGGATTGGGAGACTAATCAGGATTCCCCAACAATGATCGGAGCAAAGTACATAGAGATCCTTGATAAAAACCTGCTCCAGAATGCTCAGGTCCCTCCTTTGGCCCAGCCAGAGTCCGGAATTGAACCCAATCAAACATCTCTGGAGAGACCTGAAAATAGCTGTGCAGCGACACTCTCCCATCCAACCCTACAGAGCTTGGAGAGGATCTTCCAGAGATGAATCAGACAGCCTCGAATACACTGTGCCAAGGATCTTATAGCGTCATACCCAAGAAGCTGAGGCTGTAAAAATCGTTCTGCCTGAACAAGTGCTTTAACAAAGTACTGAGTAAAGGGTCTGAATGTAAATGATATTTTCAGTTTTAAAAATGTTTAAAAAAATAAATAATAATAACACTAACTGAATCAATTTTAGAATAAGGCTGTAGCAAAATGTCTAAATAGTCAAGGAGCCTGAATATTTTCCCGAATGCACTGTATACTGTTTAAGAGAGTGATAAAATAATGTATATGTCTAAAGATAATGATTAAATAAGTCCACTCTGAAACCAGCTTTGAATGACATTTATTAGAATCATAAAACTATAATTTGATGATGTGTGTGTTTTAGTCAGAATTAGAACAAGTGTGAAACAAATGATAAGAGGATTTATCGACAGACAAGCTGGACTGTGTTCCTACTGTGTTCTGTTCCATTCAACAATAATCTTACAAACTCTGGGTTGCAGACTGGTAGTTGGTTTAATGAAGTTTATGAACATTGATAACAAAATCTCATAACAATTTGGTCCATCGAGCCGGATTGCAATACCTGTCCCTGTCATCCGAAGGTAACACGCCGAAAACCGTGCACGGTGTGGGTCGTATTGACCCTTAAATTAAAGACCTGTCCCCTGACATTGGGGTTCCATAACAGGCCGGTATATATCTAAGGTTGACAGAGACAGTGATGGAATCCATCCGACATTGCTTTCCCAGCCTACAAGACAAGGTCAGTAAGTCTTTATTCACGAATTTGGGAATATTTTAAGACATCTTGGACTTGATATTCTAAACACCTAGAATTAATCAAGGATAGGAACTTATGGTATTCTAAACAGATTCACTGTGACGGTTTTTACTTTGTGTATTAACATAATCGATAAGGGAGCAGGTCAAGAAGACCTGAGGTACATGTGCACTACCATAAATAAAACTAGCTTAATAATTGAGGTCTGTGAGAAAAGGCCAAGAGGTTATTAAGAAAGGATATAAAATATGTGCTGTGAGATAGGACAGTGATTTTGTGCAAATATGATAACTTAAATGGTTAATTGACATGGTTAATTAACATGTGGTGAATTAACCATAGATCCGATTCAAAAGACAATACTGAAATAAAGTCCAAAAAGGAGGAGAGGCGAGAGATTTGAATTAAACGAACGAGGTAAACTAATCATAGATCAAAATGAATAGATTTGAATTAAACGAAACGAGGTAAACTAATCATAGATCAAAATGAATAGATTTGAATTAAACGAAACGAGGTAAACTAATCATAGATCAAAATGAATAGATTTGAATTAAACGAAATGAGGTAAACTAATCATAGATCAAAATGAACAGATTTGAATTAAACGAAACGAGGTAAACTAATCATAGATTCCAATTTATTAGATTTGAATTAAACGAAACGAGGTAGAAGAATCCTAGATCAAATGAATAGTCATGATAACTACAAGGTTTTAACTAATAATGTGAAGTAAATCCTCAAAGGAGGTCCCAGAATTAACTGGGATGAGAGGTAAATCTAATGCCCAAAATGGAGAAAGATGTACAATTTGAGAGACATCTAGATGTAGAAAAATTAGAATGAATGATAAAGTAGATTCATAAGACATGTTAGATCGTGAAGGGAATTCAGCAGGTCGAAGGTTTTACCTGGCTGTCAGAACCCCGGAAAGAAGAAGGCTGAGAGAAAGTCACAATAAGGATGTCAGCAGTGGAAGAATTATATGCGTGTGAGACCTAATAACTTATTAAAAGTCACAATAATAATTATTCTAAATTCTGCTGTAGGATATAGAAAGTGACAAAAGTCAGAGAGTCCTCCAAAAAGAAGATAAGGGGACATGCAGATTCTAGTAGAGAGTGCAGGCCGGAGAGAGAGAGAGGAAGGAGAATCAGTGCCCTCGAGAAATACTTGGATATACACTGGGCTATTTCAAATTGTCTCTGCAATTCATAGTGCCTGATTTTAACGACTACATACAATTATAAATAGGAGTTATTTGCAGGATTCTTCATAATTATTTCAATGAGCTTTGGTGGAAACAGGGGTATATTTCTCACTTACCATGCTGGACATAGTTTATCCCATGTCATGCAGGTGAAAGAGGACCCAAAGCGACTTAACAAAACAGAGTTTTTAATCCAGACAAATCCTGAATTTACGAAACAAAAGAAAAGCATAATAACTACTGAAGTAAGAGAGGAAGAACAGACTAAGGAGACTTGATGTCGAGAACTGCAGGTTGCCTCGGGAAGGCACTTGAACCTAGCAGACTCAGACACCTGCTCACCACGCAGCATCTGAAACACGACCGCGAACAGGGCAAAACATGGGCACAGCCAGGTGAATTATGGAGGTAGGGGATCCGACGGGGCAGGAACGGAAAACAAGGAGAGAAATAGGGAGCAGGAGCGGGCGATAGAGAGAGAGAGAAGCGAGAGAGTGAGAGAGGGAGGGGAGAGAGAGGGATAGAAAGGGGAAAGAACCTAATAAGACCAGCAGAGGGAAACGAATAGAATGGGGAGCACAGGGACAAGACATGATAATAAATGACAAACATGACAGTACCCCCACTCACCGGCGCCTCCTGGCGCACTCGAGAGGAATCCTGGCGGCAACGGAGGAAATCATCGATGAGTGAACGGTCCAGCACGTCGAGACGGAACCCAACTCCTCTCCTCAGGACCGTAACCCTCCCAATCCACTAAGTATTGGTGACCCCGTCCCCGAGAAGCATGTCCATGATCTTATGTACCTTGTAAATAGAGTGCGCTCTCGACAGGACGGGAGGGGGGGAGGGGAAGACGAATGCGGGGGTGCGAAGAAAGGGCTTAACACAGGAGACATGGAAGACAGGATGGACGCGACGAAGATGTCGCGGAAGAAGCAGTCGCACAGCGACAGGATTGACGACCTGGGAGACACGGAACGGACCAATGAACCGGCGGAGTCAACTTACGAGAAGCTGTCGTAAGAGGAAGGTTGCGAGTGGAAAGCCACACTCTCTGGCCGCAACAATACCTTGGACTCTTAATCCCTGCGTTTATTGGCGGCTCTCACAGTCTGTGCCCTGTAACGGCAAAGTGCAGACCTCACCCTCCTCCAGGTGCGCTCACAACGTTGGACAAACGCTTGAGCGGAGGAGCGCTGGACTCGGCAAGCTGGGATGAGAACAGAGGAGGCTGGTAACCCAGACTACTCTGAAACGGAGATAACCCGGTAGCAGACGAAGGAAGCGAGTTGTGGCGTATTCTGCCCAGGGGAGCTGTTCTGCCCAAGACGCAGGGTTTCTGAAAGAAAGGCTGCGTAGTATGCGACCAATCGTCTGATTGGCCCTCTCTGCTTGACCGTTAGACTGGGGATGAAACCCGGAAGAAGAGAGACTGACGGACGCACCAATCAAGCGACAGAACTCCCTCCAAAACTGTGGCGTGAATTGCGGGCCTCTGTCTGAAACGGCGTCTAACGGGAGGCCATGAATTCTGAATACATTCTCAATAATGATTTGTGCCGTCTCCTTAGCGGAAGGAAGTTTAGCGAGGGGAATGAAATGTGCCGCCTTAGAGAACCTATCGACAACCGTAAGAATCACAGTCTTCCCCGCAGACAAAGGCAGACCGGTAATGAAGTCTAAGGCGATGTGAGACCATGGTCGAGAAGGAATGGGGAGCGGTCTGAGACGACCGGCAGGAGGAGAGTTACCCGACTTAGTCTGCGCGCAGTCCGAACAAGCAGCCACGAACAGCGCGTGTCACGCTCTGAGTCGGCCACCAAAAGCTGGCGAATAGACTTAAAGAGTGCCTCGAACACCGGGATGACCAGCTAACTTGGCAGAGTGAGCCCACTGAAGAACAGCCAGGCGAGTGGAAACAGGGACGAAAAGGAGGTTACTAGGACAAGCGCGCGCGGCGACGCAGTGTGCGTGAGTGCTTGCTTAACCTGTCTTTCAATTCCCCAGACTGTTAACCCGACAACACGCCCATAAGGAAGAATCCCCTCGGGATCAGTAGAAGCCACAGAAGAACTAAACAGACGGGATAAGGCATCAGGCTTGGTGTTCTTGCTACCCGGACGGTAAGAAATCACAAACTCGAAACGAGCGAAAAACAACGCCCAACGAGCTTGACGGGCATTAAGTCGTTTGGCAGAACGGATGTACTCAAAGGTTCTTATGGTCTGTCCAAACGACAAAGGGCAGTCGCCCCCTCCAACCACTGTCGCCATTCGCCTAGGGGCTAGCGGATGGCGAGCAGTTCACGGATTTACCCACATCATAGTTGCGCTCAGATGGCGACAGGCGATGAGAAAAATAAGCGCAAGGATGAACCTTATCGTCAGACTGGAAGCGCTGGGATAGAATGGCTCCCACGCCTACCTCTGAAGCGTCAACCTCGACAATGAATTGTCTAGTGGCGTCAGGAGTAACGAGGATAGGAGCGGACGTAAAAGCGTTCTTTTAGAAGATCAAAAGCTCCCTGGGCGGAACCGGTTCCATAAAACACGTCTTGACAGAAGTAAGAGCTGTGAGAGGGGCAGCAACTTGACCGAAATTACGAATGAAAGCGCCGATAGAAATTAGCGAAACCTAAAGCGCTGCAACTCGACACGTGACCTTGCAGAGCGGGCCAATCACTGACAGCTTGGACCTTAGCGGAATCCATCTGAATGCCTTCAGCGGAAATAACGGAACCGAGAAAAAGTAACGGAGGAGACATGAAAAGAGCACTTCTCAGCCTTTACGTAGAGACAATTCTCTAAAGGCGCTGTAGAACACGTCGAGCGTGCTGAACATGAATCTCGAGTGGCCAGGAGAAAAAATCAGGATATCGTCAAGATAGACAAAAACAAAAATGTTCAGCATGTCTCAGAGAACATCATTAACTAATGCCTGAAAAACAGCTGGCGCATTGGCGGGACCAACGGCAGAACCCGGTACTCAAAATGCCCCTAGCGGGTGTTAAACGCCCGTTTCCACTGCGTCCCCCTCTCTGATGCCTTGCAGATGGTAAGCGTTACGAAGGATCAACTTAGTAAAGCACCTGGCTCCCTGCAGAATCTCGAGGCTGATGACATAAGGGGAGCGGATGCGATGCCCGTTATGTCATTCAGCCCTCGATAATCACGCAGGGCGCAGGTACCGTCCTTCTTCTTAACAAAAAGAACCCCGCGCCCGGCGGAGAGGAAGAAGGCACTATGGCACCGGCGTCAAAGAGGGCTGGACAAATAATCCTCGAGAGCCTTACGGTCGGGAGGCCGACAGAGAGTATAGTGCCTCGAGGAGGTAGTCCCCGGAAGGAGATCAATACTACACAATCATACGACCGGTGAGGAGGAAGGGAGTTGGCGGGACCGACCCCAGGAGCCGTGCGCCAGATCATGATATTCCTCCGGCACTCCTGTCAAATCGCCAGGTTCCTCCTGTAGCCCTCCGCTTACAGATGAGCTCTGGCTTTTACTGGACATGAATTAACAAAATGTCCCAGCAACCACCAATAGAGGCACAGGCGGTTCCCGGGTGATCCTCCGTTCCCTCTCATGAAGTCGAGATGCGAATCCCTCCCAGCTGCATGGGCTCAGTCTCAAAGCCAGAGGAGGGAGATGGTTCACGATGCGGAGCAGAGGGAAGCTTACCGTTGATGCGAGCTCTTCCCCACGAGCCCGGTGACGAAGATCTACCCGTCGTTCTATGCGGATGGCGGAAGCAATCAAAGAGTCCACATCTGAAGGAACCTCCCGGAGAAGAGAATCTCATCCTTAACCACTGCGTGGAGTCCCTCCAGAAAACGAGCGAGCAGCGCCGGCTCGTTCCACTCACTAGAGGCAGCAAGAGTGCGAAACTCAATAGAATAATCCGTTATGGACCGTTCACCTTGGCATAAGGAAGCCAGGGCCCTAGAAGCCTCCCCACCAAAAACTGAACGGTCAAAAACCCGAATCATCTCCTCTTTTAAAGTTCTGGAACTTGTTAGAGCAATCAGCCCTTGCCTCCCAGATAGCTGTGCCCCATTCTCGAGGCCCGGCCAGTAAGGAGTGAAATGGCGTAAGCAACCCGAGCTCTCTCTAGAGTATGTGTTGGGTTGGAGAGAGAACACAATCTCACACTGCGTGAGAAAGGAGCGGCACTCAGTGGGCTGCCCGGAGTAGCAAGGTGGGTTATTAACCCTAGGTTCTGGAGGCTCGGCAGGCCAGGAGTAACAGGTGGCACGAGGCGTAGACTCTGGAACTGTCCAGAGAGGTCGGAAACCTGAGCGGCCAGGTTCTCCACGGCATGGCGAGCAGCAGACAATTCCTGCTCGTGTCTGCCGAGCATGGCTCCTTGGATCTCGACGGCAGTGTAACGAGCGTCTGAAGTCGCTGGGTCCATTCCTTGGTCGGTTCCTTCTGTCATGCAGGTGAAAAGAGGACCCAAAAGCGACTTAACAGAAACAGAGTTTATTCAAGTTCGAAAATCCTGAATCCTTAACAGGAAATGTCAAACAGGGAATAACAGAAATCCTCTAGTCTGTAGGGGAATAACAGGAGAAGCGGCCACAGACTGCAGGTCGCCGGGTGGCGCAGGCCGTAGCTGACAGAGACACCTGCTCACACGCAGCATCTGATGAAGGCAAAAACACGACAGGACAGGGCGATACACAATCACAGCACGGTGAATTCTAAACAAGGAACCGACAGGACAGGAACGGAACACAAAGGAAGAAATAGGGACTCTAATCAGGGGAAAGGATCGGGAACAGGTGTGGGAAGACTAAATGATGATTAGGGGAATAGGAACAGCTGGGAGCAGGAACGGAACGATAGAGAGAAGAGCGAGCGAGAGAGTGAGAGAGGGAGGGGAGAGAGAGAGGATAGAAAGAGGAAAGAACCTAATAAGACCAGCAGAGGGAAAGCGAATAGAATGGGG